>NW_010558470.1:0-25130 GCF_000687285.1 Phaethon lepturus
TATATATATTTGTAATATATAAATGTATATATGTACATGTATACAGATATATGTATTACATATTGTATATATGTAATATGTATATGTAGTACATATAAGTATTATATATGTTATATATGTATATATAATACATATAAAAATTTATATATACATTTATATTACATATATACACATATATAAACATATATGTATAATACATATATAAAAATGTATATATGTGTCTATATGTGTATATGTATCTCTATATATACATGTATAATATACATATATCTGAGAAAGAGGAATTAATTGAATAAATGGTTAGAAAAGACTTCTTGGAAGAGTTGGAAAAGACAACTTGGAGAGTTGCTCGTTCAAGGTGTCGCTCATTTTACATTAACCTTGTAAAATAAAGACAGAGATAGACTTTTCTGTATAAATGTCTAGGGATCATATAATATTGTATTAAGTCTGGCTGAGATGGAGTTAATTTTCCCCATAGCAGCCCTCATAGTGCTGTGCTTTATATTATCGGAGACCTACAGAAAGCTGCAAGGTAAAGCAATGAAAATGATAGTTTTTGTTGCCTTAGTTTTTGGATAATAAGTATAAAATAATAGTTTTGTATCATAAAATACAAACAGCTGCCATTATTACAACTTAAAGCAATGACCGTCTACCTCTGAAAGTGAAATTGTCATATTTATGAGTTTTAGGCCAAGAAAATTCTAATGTTCCTAATTGCTTTAGGAAATAATTTAAAAACATTTGCATAGGAACACAAAAACATGAGGTAGGCATCTGTCAAGACATTTAGCTATATCTGATTTTAATAGAAATGAGGGGCTTTTACCGCCTTTTAGAAAATGAACAATGAAAAAGTGACTTGTTTAAACTCTCAGGTTAAGTTAGTTGCCAGTAATCTAGAACACTAAACACAAAATCGTATTTTTCATCCTCAAGAAAGGTTATTTAATTTATTAAGAATTCTGAAAATATTCTCTGAGCAGGCTAAGCTAACAAGGACAAATAGCCCTAGATGGCAAAAGTCAAAGTCTCTCTGCTCCAATTTTTCCTGGACCTGGAACAAAATATTTTGCATGACAGTAGTTACCAGAAGAGAAACTGACCCCTCCTGTGCATCCTGAGTTATTACATTGCAAAGTATTCTCATGCATGTGTATGAAAACAAATTCCAAAATGAAAAACTTTAAAAATCAATAAATAAACTCATTAGAACTTTTTATTTGTCACTGACAGTTCAGAGTCAGTTCAGGCTGGGTAAACATCAGGAACAGCTGCTGACATTATCTGAATAACTCAAACCTCATGACCTGCAAAATTGAATAAGAAATTTATAAGGTCAGATTTTATTTGTTAATATATGTCCGTTTTGATAAGAAGTAGGGAGAGCAGGTGAAAATAATAAAAAATAAAAAACAAAAAAAAAATTTTTTAAAACCAAGTAAGGTGTCAGAGCTTGTTAGTGGCAGTTTGATCTTCATCTTGCACCTTTAGAGCAATAAAACTGAAGGTTAATATTTTTAAAGGAGCCATTGCTTCGAGATTGGCTGGACATCAGTCTGTTTGTAGGAGGTGGTAAGTGATGTCTTTGTATCACTTGCTTTTTTTCTTGTTCCTTCACTTATTAAACAGTCTTTATCTTGACCTACAATTTTTACCTCACTTTTGCTCTTCCAATTCTTTCCCCATCCTGCTAGGGGGGAAGCAGGGGAGAGGGGTGGGTAAGCAGTGAGCAAGTGGCTGGTGGATGCTTAGTTGCTGACTATGGTCGACTGACAACCAAGACAAAGCCAAAAATTACGCTCGTGGTTCTTTTACAGATCATGTTTGCTATAACTGAAGTGTAATACCATGAGGAGTCTTGCTAATACCATGAGGAGTCTTGCTGTACTGTGTTTCTGGATACAAAGAAAAATGTGTGTACCTTTTTGTACAGCTGTAAAAATCCTGTTGCTGTCCCTTGCTGTGATGTGAAACCACACTGGCTGCCCCAGGCCTTAACAGGAGACTAGGATTTTTGCTTCCAGTAAATAAAATCCTTTTAGAATACTATGGGATAAACAAAGGTTATTTTTGAAGTTTAAATGTCAAAAGGAGACCTTGAGAGTGTTGGTTGCACATCTCAGTTCTGGCACAAAAGTTAGCTTACAGCATAAGGTGTCATTCTGAGAAAGGTTCTAACTAAAACTCTTTCCTCCAATTCAGCATGTCAGAAATTATAATACTTATTTCTCCTGTGCATTCTCAAATAAATCTTTTGAGATCTAAGCTCCTTTCCCAGTCTCATGTCACAATATTTTAACCACTACTATAACACCTTTTAGAAACTGCTATAAGAAGCTCTCTCAAATGATTGCAGGTATCTTGGCTATATATAAGGAAGAAAATTTTGGTCATTACAGTTCATATTTATTTCTGAATTCAGCAAGAGCAGCAACCTCTCATAATTGCAAAATAATGTCTTTGTATAAAGAAGCATTTACTGCTGATTTGGACTTCAAAAATAGGTGGGAACTAGATGATGCTGATTTCTCAGTGCTGCAGGATCTGGAAGCCAGGAGCAGCTTATCATTAACTTCCAACAGTAACAGATTTAGAAATTAAATGTTTTGGTTTTTTTTTTAAAGTAGGTCTGTATTGAAATTATTTCCTCTGCATGACCTTCTGCAATGTTTAGTCCCAAAACAGAGTTTGCATTTGTAGTCTCTCACTGAAAATAGTGCTACAAAGACACTGAATTAAAACAATATAGTCAATTTCAGAATCCGCAATAAAAAATTCAGCAGAACGGAGGAAAGATTCACAAGTACCATATTAAATGACAAGAGTATAATAGGAATGCCTGCATGGATAAATTGTGGCTAACACTGCATCCAGAAACTGAAAGGTCTATTTACCTGAATAAATCATAGAATCCTAGTCCACATTGTTAAGACCAAGGCTAATAGTGTTTAGTGAATGAATGATGAAAACAGATATATTTAAATAATAAGCTCTCTTTTCAGTGAAAACTGCAGCTTATTGTATTTCGATATATTCAAAACTTATTGATTCAAAAGAATACTGCATTAAAAAAGACTTAATGTACCATGACAACATAAAAGCAAAGTATTCTTTTATAACTCATTTGGGCATTCTTAGAAGAAAAGGTTCCCGTGCTCTGTGGGTAGTTTATAGGACTAGAAGGCCTCTGTAAATGTTTCTGTTGAATTCTGTACATTTCAAGGCAGCCCATTACATTAGCAAAGGGATCTTGGACTCTTTTTGGTGCCATGTCATATAAAACTTATTTCCTTTCCTTTAAAATATTCAAATCCATAATGCAAAAATGGAACATTAGAACTTTGTTGAGCATGCAAGAAAGAATAAATGAATATACTCTTGCCTTGAAATTTAGTAACCTAAATCTGATTAAGCATGGTGGTTTAAAAAAAAAAAACACAAAACCAACTCATCCTTTTCTTTTAAAGTTTTTATATGAGATTATTTGGCGAGTCAGAGACATGATTTGCTGATAGCTTTTGGATAAAAGAAACTCAGAAGTGCAAATTTCTTCAAACAGTAGAAAATTTTCTTGACAAAGCAACCTTCTGTTCCTTCAATAAAAGAATGTTCAGAAAATGCTGGCAACATGGTGGTTTGTGGTGGTTTGTATTTTATATGAATCAGCAGCTGTTGAGAGAAAGAATAGTTGCAATGCTTTTAAATTTCATACCTAAACTAGGTATAAATATGGAATGTGTTACAGAGAGTTAAGTCATCAAAAAATTATGCTTCTATTTTTAGTTATAGCAATATTGGTATTCCCTGGTTAAAAAAACTGTATTCAAAACCCATGTTATAACAGGTCAAATTTTGGAGACATGTTGTTCTACTTCATTGTCCAGTTTCTACTGGGAAATATTTGTTTGTCTAGTGATATGTTCTTCGATGAGTTCACTTTCATTCTTAAAAGAATGGACCTAGGGGTGCTGGTGGTTGACATCCGGCTGAACATGAAACAGCAGCATGCCCAGGTGGCCAAGGCAGCCAGCAGCATCCTGGTCTGTATCAGAAATAGTGTGGCCAGCAGGAGTAGGGAAGTGATTGTACCCCTATACTCAGCACTGGTGAGGCCTGTGTTCAGTTTTGGGCCCCTCACTACAAGAAGGATGTTGAGGTGCTGGATCATGTCCAGAGAAGAGCCTCGAATTTGGTGAGGTGTCTGGAGCACAAGGCTTCTGAGGAGAGGCTGAGGGAACTGACCTTGTTCAATCTGGAGAAGAGGAGGCTGAGGGGAGACCTTATTGCTCTCTACAACTACCTGAAAGGCTTGTGGTGCGGTGGGCCTTGGTCTCTTCTCCCAAATAACTAGCAATAGGATGAGAGGAAATGGCCTCAAGTTGTACCCGGGGAGGTTTAGATTGGATATTAGGAAAAATTTCTTTACAGAGAAAGTGGTCAAGCATTGGAACAGGCTGCCCAGGGAGGTGGTGGACTCATCATCCCTGGAGGTGTTCAAAAGTCGTGTAAACATGGCATTTCAGGCCATGGTTTAGTGAGCCTGGTGGTATTGGGTTGATGATTGTACTTGATGATCTTAGAGGTCTTTTCCATCCTTAATCATTCTATGATTTTATTCTGTGATTCTACATCATGCACCTGAGGCCAGGTAATGTAAGCAAGCCTCAGAGAAAGCCACAAAGAGGCATTCAAAAGAACATTGAAGAACTAGCATGACAATTCATTACTTAGGTTTAAAATTTTTCTAACACCAAGGAACAGAGACAGGGCTTCTCAATTTTTGTATTTGTATGTAGGTGTTGCAGCCAAAAGCTAAGAGCAAATTAAATTAGTACTTATCCCTAGGAACATCTTCTCAACTGTTTGTGGTGTTTCTTATCCATTATAGCTTGAATGTTGCTTGTTGTTATTACAATAGTAATAAATCTTGTAATGCATTTCATATCTCATGTGTGTGACTCAACTTGTATTTGACCTTCTGTGTTCTTTGGCTGTACATGGAACAATGGCATTGAAGACATGCTTCTGTTTGTCACTGTATGCTAACCTTCATGTGTAACATATAGCTGTTTTCCACTAAGTCATAATTGCAAATGGTGATATTACCATAATATTTTCAGTGTGCTTTTCCTATCTATGTGTAAAAGAGATGAGAATGTCTATATGCCTGACCAAACACTGAGGCCAGAAGGGAGCATTAGGCTGTGCTTTTATAATAGCCTTCGTGTCTCCCTGGTTTAGAACAGATGCTCAGTGCCCTTCATTCATCCAGCATGCACAGAAAGTAATTAAAAGGTATCTTTGTCACTTCTCCTAGTCTCTGTAACCCTGGAAGTTCTGCTTGAATTTACAGTAGAAAACAACAACTAGATCAGTAAAACAGAATTAAATGCATTTTAAGGGTCTTTCTGTCACAGTAGGTGTGATTCTGCTTGGCACTGGAATACACACCTTTTACATAAATTAGATTATTTGCCACAGAAGTAATCCAGGAGAATACAGGAGAAAAAAATGCAATCTGTAGTGCAAGTTTAACATGTGCTGTAATTAAAATCATATTTCTTGACTCCATCACAATCTGTGTCAGTTTGAAAGTTGGGTACCTCTACGTTCCGGTGTGAATAGCCATTAATTCAACTAGCTGTCCTCAAATTAATGTAAATGCCAGGATTAGCTGGTTTGATTTTAGTGATAGTCAATGGCCCATCATAACTTTATGGGTTCCTTTCATCTTTTTAATACACCCTTTTGATCATATGCAGTGTGCATCACCTAATACTGTTTCTCCTGGCCTCTCATAATGCATGTCGTTGTCCTATTTGTTAAAGTAGAAGATCATGCTAACTAATATGGAATTATGCCAAAAAAATTAACTAAATAAACATTCAATATGTCCCTTGACAATTCTAAGGAAATTCAGCATAATCTACACAAATGCATACAGATAGCTGACTTGCAGTTAAAAATGACTCTCACTTACGCATCCAGTATCTAACAGACTGTCAAGAGGATGTAACTGTGGGCTGCACAGAGTTGTACTTAGTGTGACTTTTGTGGGAATGGCACCATAGCTAGCACAGGGGAAAAAAAAAGTAGAAAAGATACTGAACATAATAATCACAAAAGTCTTTTAAGAAATGGTACACACAAATAAATGACCATTATTCCAGAGATCTCAGGCAATAGACAGGCATTGCATACAATGTATGTACTCATAAATATTTCACTGATGTGGAATTCACTATACAGTACTATGTCTTGTTTATCTTTTCCAGACAAAATTTAGGAAAGCTACAGCTCAATGTTTGGAGGAGTCGTGAATAAGCATTCCCCTAACTCTATATTATTACCTATTTTGAATGACAGCAAACAGCTCCTTCTCCTAGCATAAGAGTATTCCAAGTTCAACATAAAAATTAATCAAACTCCCTTGATTAATCAAAATTATATATTAACATCCTGATTGCAATCATCTATCAAAGATCATTTTCTCCTGCAGTTTATAAGGTACATAATCAGGGGGGAAAAACAACAAACTCATGTCTATAAAGTGAAAACACTAGCTGATAATTGTGTGTTAAATAAAATTATTAAGTGGACAGAAATAGTCTGGAACTCACTAGGCCTCCCACATATATATCATACCTTTCACAAACATATTTGAGACCATTCCACAGCCTTATTAACACATGCAGTGATTCTTTTTTTACTTGATATCAGTATCCTAGCATAAAGATGTGAATCTTCCTGGTTAAGGCAGTTTAAGTCAGAAATAATGGATACAAATTTGCTGAAGATTCCTAGAGAACCTTCATGTTTCTTGACTGCTTCTTAATGTACAGACACCAATCTTGTCCTTAGCTGACTCTATGCTGTCTTTGTCGTCAGCCAGAATCTGTCCTTCAGGTTTACTATCAACTAGAAAATGAACCAAATGGTCTTAACCAACCAAAGATAGCAATACTGAGAAACAGCACTTTTATTTCAGATTCACTTCAAATATGAACTCACTGGGAATACAGAAAGGAAAGGAGTCATTCAGTAGTGATGCCTTCAGTTAGGTTGGGTTTCCCACACCTTCTCCACATTGCATGTCTGACCCAGTTAGAGCTCTGAGCTTTAACTCACTAAGTTAGAAGGCAACATACATTTTCCATACACAAAGTTTTTACCTGAAATTGTCTCAATTTCAACAGTATATTACAGAAATACAGCAAATCACTGTAGAGTTGTTGAAACATTTAGAATTAGCTGGGAGATGTCATCAGCATATAACTATGAAATACCTTGTGTTACTCCCTAGAGATTGATAACTGACTTTAGGTGGACTTTAGCCTAGGGTAGTTCCACGGAGGAAAAGTTCTCCCAACTTTTTTGTCTTAAGTTTCTTAGGAACTAAAGAAGAGTTAATTTTCCATTTTTACCCACCAGGAGGCAGAAACAGATATATCTGTATTACTCTTTGTTGTATGCTTATGTTTAATTCACAACTCTAAAAAAGATTTAGCTCTTTAGTGGTTGGCTGGTTAACTTATAAGTTGGCAGGTGAGTACAGGTAACCCTAGGCTTATAAATCAGAAGAAGAGAAAAAGAAAAGTCACTACAAAAGTGTCCCTTTGTTATAAAAGGCAGAATTTATTTGAAGAATACAAATTTTGAAGTAGATAATTTCAAAAGTATGAAAAGCCACTAAAGCTTATCTTGATGACACACCTCTGGCCCTGGAAAGGCATTATGCAATTTTTTAAATCCTCAGTGGGGATGGTCTGGGTTCAGCCATAAGACTTTACCAGTGTACAGGTACATACTTCAGGATTTAAGCCCCTTTTATCTGACATAACTTATTGGAACATCTCGTAATTATATAACCATAACTCTTTGTTTATAGTTTTTCAGATGTTTCTTTTTCATGCTCTTCAGATTGCATAATGAAGCAGACTATAAAACTCATCCTCCAATTCAAAGAGAAATTATTTGTGTAAGAAGTACATGAAGTTTTATCTCAGTCTACAATGAAATTAACAGAAACCACAGACAAGCCTTCACATAATTAAGTAATCAAAGGCTGAAATTGTAATTTTCTTCCATCTTTGCTACCATTGTTGTTTTTTAATTGATCCATTCTGATTTTCAAAGGAATGAATAGGCTTGAATATGTGAGGCAAGCTTTATGATATCTGGAATTTTAGGAGACTTGGCTTTCAGAAAGAGGAAGCAATGAATGAAGATGTAGGAAATACCATATCCTTAAGAAGAATTTGGAACTGCCTCACTCAGTAATGATATTTCAAATACTATGGACCCAGAATGATTACTGAATTCAGACTAAACAGGTTTTAGGAAAAGAGAAACCAAGAAGTAGAGAAATATTGACTTTAAAAAACCCCAACAGAAAGACTTGCATCTGATGATTGAAAAGACATGTTCTTGGAAAAAAGACAAGAAGTCTTCTTGAAGGGATTCCTGATACAAGAAGCAATATATTGGGCAGTGGGCAGGAGATAGCTTGAAAAAGAACTTTTAAAAAGAGGTTTTGAGACACCTACTCTAAAATCTACAGGGAGGCTAAGATTATTTTTACTCTTCTCATTATAAAATAATTCAGACTCTGGAATGGCAGATACAATAGAAATAGGTACAAAATAAAAAGAAAATTCCCTAATTAGGGTTTTGGACAAGGTTCAGCTAAGAAGGAAATATATTATTTTTTATAAGACATTTGATTCTCACAGTCATTTCACTGGAGCTACATCTGATTTACAGCTTCATAATTGTAATATGTATTAGTCTTGGACAATCTAATCTTGTAAGTAAACTATATGGAGTAGGTGACTTGATAAGCTAGTTCAAAGAAGTAATAAACATTTACAAAATTAAAGTAAATGCAGAAATACAATAAAAGAAAAAAATGTTTTTTATATTTATAGCCTTTGATTGACTATTTTGACTTACCATTTACTTAGATATAACTATTAAAATTGTTTACATAAGTGTAGAGGGATGTGCTTTCAAGTTTCCTGTCTGTGGAAACACTTATTTCTTTGTAACATTAGTTAGTATGCCAGAAAGTATTTTCAAGACAGAGCATACGAATAGTGACTTGCAGATGAATGGGTCAAACCCAAAAGGTCATGTCAGTTTAATTTCATGGTAGGAGATGAGAAATTGCTGATGGGTCAGAGAAAACGGGATGTGAGTACTCATATCCATCTGTTCCTTGGGGTATAGAGGCTTTTTAATCCCATCTGTTTGTGGTAGCCAGAGCACAGGTTGTATGATCAGCACTTAGTAATTGGCTTTTCTTGACAAAAGTGTAATTCAAGTTTGGTGTTTTTATTTCATATTTTTGTAACATCAGCAGAATGAATCCAAGCTTTACAGATATTCTTTTACTCTCCTCATTTAAAATATAGCTTAGCATAGAAAACATTCTCAAATGCATGCAGACTTTAAGGTTGCAGGCAGAATCTGAATGTACTACCCAAAGTTTCAGAGCCCAGTCCAAAGCCTTGTCTCTGACGCAAAAAAAAGGGGGTTATAAATTTTTATATTTCAATAAAAATTCAGTAACTTGTGTTGATTGTAGGCTCATAGGATTGGTCAAAAGCGAATAAGGGAGAAATGCATAACGGGACTGAACTGGCTGCAAACGATCCAGATCATGTTGCTCTGATGCAATGTGCAACTTTGCTGAGTAGAAAATCGTCAGTGAGTGTGACTGTTGGTGAGAATCACAGGGACTAGGAAACAAGATGTGAGTTCCTTCTTGATTTTGTAGGCGGGAGGTAGGTGGAACAGGGAGAAAGAGAATAGTGATTATTTTCTTTTTTCTTTCACTCCATAATTTTTTACCTCTCCATGAATATTGTATTTTGGTTTTATAGAATTTTATTATCTGAACGTGTTAAAGCCCTTTAAAAGGCCAAGCATTTCTTCAAGCAGTCTAAAATGTGGATATTTTATATCCATGAAACAAATGTTGAAACCAAGGGAAAAATCAAAATCTTTAGTCTAAACTTTTCAAATTTGGAAAAGTTAGGTATTTAAATTCATATGAAAGCACTTAATAGTGAAGTATGATTTTCTGATACACTAAACATCCACAGATTAATTTTAAAAAATGTAAAATCATGCTGTTTATTCAGCTGAGTAAATGTAAACAGCTTGGTCTCAGTGAATTGCTTAAGACACATAGTGAATTAATGACAGATGAGAATAATATGTACATGCCTCAGGCATCCAATTGTTTTCCTGTGTTAAATAAAAGCATCTTTCTGCTTGACACAGCAATGAATTTAAAATTTAAAAAGCCCTGGTGTTAGCTTACCATGAAACATCTAGTGGATATAAAATGAGCAGCTCACTTCTATTATTCTAAAATGATCTGGGAGGAAGGAATCAAGTAAGATTAAAGAAGTTGTGTGTTCTCATGTACATACTTGTAACCCATTAGAAAACAGTGCAATAGTAAATAAGATACCGAAGATCTGATTAGATACATAACACAGAAAATAAAAAAAAATTATAGCATCCCATGACTTCCTTTCAGACAGTACTCATGGGAATAAAGGGGTAAAATAATACACCAAGGAAAGGGAAGAGCAGGATGGGGAGAACAAGCTTTATAGGACAGTAATTTCCCAGGATGTGCAAATAGGTATGAGGGAGAGGGTGACACACAGAAACCTATGCTATCTATCTAGTGATTTTCTTAAAATTTAGGGTGACACACAGACAATCTATCTAGTCCTCAGAAACTGGGTTTCTGTGCTCTTTGCGGGGTAAAGAACTGGCTGGATGGCCAAGCCCAGAGAGTTGTGGTGAACGGCGTTAAATCCGGCTGGCAGCCAGTCACAAGCGGTGTTCCCCAGGGCTTGGTTCTAGGGTGGTCTTGTTCAATATCTTTATTGATGATCTGGATGAGGGGATCGAGTGCTCCCTCAGTAAGTTTGCAAATGACACCAAGTTGGGCGGGAGTGATGAACTGCTGGAGGGTAGGAAGGTTCTGCAGAGGGATCTGGATAGGCTGTATTGATGGGCCAAGGTCAACTGTATGAGTTTTAACAAGGCCAAGTGCAGGGTCCTGCACTTGGGTCACAACAATCCCATGCAACACTCCAGGCTTAGGGAGGAGTGGCTGGAGAGCTGCCCGGCAGAAAAGGACCTGGGGGTGTTGGTGGTTGACAGCCAGCTGAACATGAGCCAGCAGTGTGCCCAGGTGGCCAAGGCAGCCAACAATATCCTGGCCTGTATCAGAAATCGTGTGGCCAGCAGGAGCAGGGAAGTGATCATATCCCAGTCCTCAGTGCTGGTGAGGCCGCATCTTGAGTCCTGTGTTCAGTTTTGGGCCCCTCACTACAAGAAGGATGTTGAGGTGGTGGAGCATGTCCAGAGAAGGGCAATGAAGCTGGTCTTCTGAGGAGCGGCTGAGGTTATTGGTGTTGGTCAGTCTGGAGAAGAGGACGCTGAGGGGAGACCTTATTGCTCTCTACAGTTACCTGAAAGGGGGTTGTGGCGACGTGGGTGTTGGTCTCTTCTCCCAAGTAACTAGTGACAGGACAAGAGGAAATGACCTCAAGTTGCGCCAAGGGAGGTTTAGACTGGATATTAGGAAAAACTTCTTTACTGAGAGACCAGTGGCCAAACATTGGAACAGGCTGCCCAGGGAGATGGTGGAGTCACCATCACTGGAAGTATTAAAAAAATGTGTGGATATGGCGCTTCGGGACATGGTTTAAGGGGCATGGTGATTTTGGGTTAATGGTTGGACTTGGTGATCTTGAAGGTCCTTTCCAAACTTAATGATTCTGTGATTCTGTGATTTATACATATACAGTATGATATAGAACACATGAGAAGTTACACTGTTAATCTGGCAGAACAGAAGCAAATGAAACTGAACTATATTTATGATCTAATATTTTGCATCAAGTTGCAGAAAAATTCTTGTTTTCAGGGAAGTTCTAAAATGTATTAACTATAAGTTTGCATTCATTGTATTACTCGAGAAAGGAATTAAGTGTTCTGTTACACATTTTTTAATCACACTTTCTTTTTGTCACATATATTCCACCTAACTAACATAGTTGTATAGCTTTTGCTTACCTTCAATAAGTCTTCTTTCATTCTAACTTTCTCCTGAAACAGGGTAGTTTAAAACAATTAAGTGATTCAAGATTACAGTTACAGAAACTTTACTGTTTCTCATTTAATATCAAGTTTTGAATTGCTACTTAGGTTTTCTTAAAATTTAAGTTCTAGTTTTTCTTGTATATTTGTTGCATATTTAAAATATTTTGAGCTAATCTGAATTCCACTTTCAATTTAATTAAGTCTCATTTTAAAAACATATGCAAGTAATTAGGTCATAGCCAGCAAGCAAAAAGCAAATCAAATAATAAGAATCAAATAGAAATCAATCAAGTAGAACACTAGCAAGAAAAGAAAGCCCAAGGAAAATATCCATTCACCAGGCAAACTATAACAAAATGAATTCCAGTAGGCTAATATTTTTAGTATCTTTCTATATTAGCCACTCACACAAAAACAGCAACACAGGTGGGAAGCACAATTAATCAGACACAAAGAAATAAGACTCTCATAAGAAAAGATTAAAAGGTTTTTAAATATTTTGGCTTTTTTCAAGTCAGCTGAATCTGATAACCCCCATCACAGGCTGCTCAGAAAAAAAGCTGTAATTGCCTCAGTTTCCTTCAGTGTTATCACTGAGCATATCTATGTTCCTTACTGGAACAGCACAAAGAGGGAAAGATTGAGTTTCAATGTGCAGTGATGTTTCATGAGTCTATTGTTATTCTAGAATATCATGTTTTACCTAGAAAAAATTTTGAAGATTTGCTTGTTCTGGGTAAGCAATGTGCATGTATAGAGAGTTAACTACTGAAGGACCTTGTGCCCATATTGCAAGTGTGTCATCTATCTGATGCCTTTTTTTGGTTTTTGCTCCAAGAGAGAAGGTGCTTGAAGGTCACCAGTGGTATACTTCTGTATGTGCTACAAAACTTCATTTGTAGACACAAGACAAATTCTCATAAAAAAACTTCCTCCTTGGTACTATGTTGCTACACTTGTTACAATTACATTAGCAAACATTTTAAAAATAAAAACACTTCCTAAAAGCAAAGAAGGAAATGATTGATAGCAAATACTGACTAGCCAAGAACAAATCCTATCAATCTCATCTCATTTCCTTCTATGACAAAGTGAAAGGACTCATGCATTGAGTGGAAGCAGTAAACAAGAACAGCTGGATAGGCAGCTGCTTTGCAGAAAAAGGTTTAGGAGATTTAGTTGTCCACAAGCTGACCACAGGGTTATGCTTCTTGTGAAAAGAAAAACATTGTGACAGATTTGAAACAAAGTACAGTTTCTATGAATATTTACAAAACCTCAGCTGGAGTCCTGTTTTTGGACTAGCACTTCAAGAAGGGTGACTGAGGACAGAGGAGTAGACTGAGAGTGAGTAGAAGTCTAGTAAGTATGACGCTCAGGGAGCGATCAAAAGAGTGGGGCTCCTAAGTGTAAGGATGAGAAGACTGAATAGAAATGTAGGAAGTGCTCTGAGTGGGCGGTTAGCCAAGAGTGGAAAAACTGTGGCTCACAGTACATATGATGAGACTTACATTAAGAACAAATCAGGGCTTTTAATAGGAGAGTTATTTTAATAAAGAATCAAATTTCTGGAAAAATTGTAAACTCTCTGTGATTGGAGTATTTTAAGAGTTGGTAGACAGATATCTAATGGAAACAACAGAATTAATAAGCCTTTGGAAGAAAAATGAGCTAGGCTTCTAAGCTCTACTCCAGCCTAGTGCTCTACATGTTTATGACTGAAGAAGGATAGGCATTTCTTTCCTCTCTCACAACCCATATTTAAGTTAACAGTTTCCTTAGAGTCACTTCCAGAAAAAAATTAATACTGACACTCAGAAATAGCAAGTACTTAATATTCTTAACTTTTTTAAGGGCTATGGATGTCTTTGTGTTAGACAAGAATATAATGCCTCATTTATAATACTTGCATGCTTGTATTTATATTATTCCTTATGCAAAGTGGACTAGTGATTTAAGACTGTCTTCCTTAGTATGATCTGGTACTTTTTACATTTTAAACAAAGTTTTCAATTATTGAATCCTATTATTTGCTATTTCTTTTCAGCACTAGTAAATAGTGCTAGTCAGAATTATTCTTTTACTATGTCAGCAAATTTAAGTACAATAAAGTACACTGAAATAGGCTTGAACTTTTTTCTGGAATCTCTGGAACATCATAAAAATTTAAATCCGCATGACAATTGTGTCTGTTATAAATCAGAGAAGAAAGAGCCACAGTTATGCAGTGTATATTCACTTACTTGATAATCAAACACTCAGTTATTTAAAAAAGAAAAAAAAGGAAAAAGGGAAAGTCTTAAAGCTATTGAAAGCTTGTGTTTAAAAAAAACCAGAAAGAGATAAAAACAGGCATGATAATAAATAATACTTTTACTTTATTATCTTATTTGTATTAATAATGAAAAATGTAAAAACCCTAAGTGACAAGGGCTTTTTAAAATTAAAAATAAAAAAAACAAAACCAACAAAAAACCCCACACCCACAAAGCACTGATTCAGGTTTCCCAGTATCTTTGCTTTGTCCCTGATGCAATTTTCCAAAGATGTTTACTTTTCTGTCCCTCAGTTCCTCACATACCTGAATCTAGGAAGCGTACAGTGAAATTTCATTATTCAGCATTAAAATATACTTCAATCCTTAGAAGGAAAGTGCTATCAAGGGTAAAGCATTGTTGTTTTTTCATAATGTACTGTGCAGTTACTTTTTGTACAAAAGAATATTATAGCAATTTTGTACACTGAAAAAAATACATGGCAGCAACATTTTTGTCTTCAAAGTTACACAAAAAACTTCAAGGCCATTAAAGATGATCCTTGTTTCAGATTCTCTGCTGATCACGTTTTGGCAGTACCCCTGGAAATATCTGGCAATCTGTTGGATAGTTATCATTTCAGAAGTACTAATTTTTCTTTTAGATGAGTTACAGCATTAGACATGTATTTTCTTTGTTGCAGCAGATGTAGGACCCAGCAGCCAAGTGATCAATATACACCCAGGCTTTGCCCTACTGCAAATGTTCCAGTTATCAAACATATGGTCTGATGCTGCAAGTCTTGCTCAAATGTTGTAAATGAAGTCAGCTGTGCAAAAACACTGAAGCCAGGGAGGACTCCGCTCCATTTGTCCAGTAGGTTTTCACACAGTTGCTTGCAAAATGCTTTCTACTGAGCTGGTAACAACATTACTATCAAGTTGCAGAGGCTGACAGATAGATGTCGTTTTATATAATGCTCGCAATTCCAACCACCCCAATTTAAATAACAATCAAGAAAGCACAGGGGAAAAAAAAGGTAATGAAAGCTTTAATCTGACAATGAGAATGCTGTATCATAGAATCATAAAATCATAAAATGGTTTGGGTTGGAAGGGACCTTTAAAGGTCACCTAGTCCAACCCCTCTGCAATGAGCAGGGACTTCTTCAACTAGGTCAGGATGCTCAAAGCCCTAACTAACCTGACCTTGACTGTTTCCAGGGATGGGGTATTTACCACCCTCTCTGGTAAACATGTTCCTATGTTTCATCACCCTCATTGTGAAAAATTTCTGCCTTCTATCTAGTTGAAATCTACCTTCTTTTAGTTTCAAACCATAACCCCTTGTCCTATCACAACAGGCCTTGCTAAAAAGTCTGTCCCCATCTCTCTTATAAGCCCCCTTTAAGAACTGAAAGGCTGCAATAAGGTCTCCCTGGAGCCTTCTCTTCTCCTGGCTGAACAACCTCAACTGTCTCAGCCTGTCCTCATAGGAGAGATGTTCCACCCCTCTGATCATTTTGGTGGCCCTCCTCTGGACCCACTCCAGCAGGTCTATGTCTTTCCTGTGCTGAGGGCTCCAGAGGTGGACACAGTACTCCAGACGGGATCTCAGAGGAGTTGTGGGGCAGAATCACCTTCCTCGACCTGCTGGCCATGCTTCTTTGGACGCAGCCCAGGACACAGTTGGCCTTCTCAGCTGCGAGCGGCCATTGCCGGCTCATGTACAGTTTTTCATCCACCAGTACCCCTAAATCATTCTCCATGGGGCTGCTCTCAATCCCGCCATCCCCCAGCCTGTACTGATATTGGCGGTTGTCCCGACCAAGGTACAGGACCCTGCACTTGTCCTTGTTGAACCTCATGATGTTCTCAGAGGTCCATTCCTTCAGCTTGTGGTTTCAACAAAACTAAAAATCAAGATTTTAAAAAATTTTTGAAAAAATATTACACTTTCAGAAAACTGTGAGAAATTTACGGGGTATATTGTAGTCACTGTTCCTGCCACTGAGAAAAATACTTGTCTTGGGTGAAGACCTGTTTAACAGTGCACATCAATAATTGTATAGGATAGAATATTGAGGAAAATTTCCTATCCCAATGCAACAACAGAAAAAGGTGAGACTGTGCTGCAGTTCCTAAAAATACTTTATAGAATCATTACTAATCACATCTTAGATTTGGTGTTGGTTGGAGTTTTAAGCTGCTTTCTTTTATATTCTTTGTTATGGTGGGAAGCAATTTGAAACTTGTACCATAAGCTTGGAAACAAAAAAAACCAAACAAACAAAAATTAAAATTAAAACAAAACAAAAGAATAAAAAAGAAAGGAAAAAGTTATACTGCAAAGAAAATGACACCACAATACAAAAGTAATTTCAATATTATAAAATTACATTTTAAAAATCTCTCAGCTTGGGGAATCTAAAGGACTAACAAGATGTATGGAAAACCTGTATTTTTCTCCTATGATTTTAACTTTTAAACTTTAACTCCAGTTTGTGAATTTGTAAGATTTTGTTAAAGATTATTCTTCACTTGAATTAGTTCAATGTAACATCCATAACGCTAAAGATATGACTCCTGGTATTCTTTGGCTCTGGGTTACTAAAGGAGTTTGTCTGAGTGCTCTTCATAAGCGCTAAATATCAGTTACTTCCAGAGCCTGGAATGTCTTTGGAATGTCTTTCAAAAGGCAGAAAAGTAACAAACAGCAGCATTTGTGAGCAAATTGCTCTAGGATCGATGAATGTTCTGTTGGTCTTCTACTTGAACAGTACATGACTTAGCTGGCTTTTGACTCCCATCAAGCAATAAGGGAGATAAAATGATTGTGAGGATGGTAATTATCATAGCTTTGTTTTACTTGACATATCTTAGACCTGTACAAGTGGCTTATGAGAAAGAAACTGTAGCCTCATTTAACCTGTGTGATACAGACTCAGTTATTTGCATGCTTTTCAGTGTGTGTTGTTTTTTTTTTCTTTTAGCCAAAAGAATATTTTTTAATTTTTATTTTTTAGCTTATGATAATATGCATGATGGTAAGCTAGTTTTAATATCCAAACATTGTAGCAAACAAAGACTTCACAGATGGTTAATTTTTTACATGGAAATTCCTTTTCAACTTTTTTCCTCTCTGCTTTGAAACAATCTTTCTTTTGAATTGTTTCTTTTTCCTTCCAGTGACATTAAGCTTTGAGGAAAATTTAAATAGCAAATAAATGGATCAATATGTAGAGTTTGTCTTCCAATCACTAGTATGTTTTGTCAGTGTTCTTCAGAGGATGAAAAGGAGTTTTGCTGAACGTGTGACATTTCTCACACTAATGTTTAAAAAAACCCACAGATATTCAAGTTTTGATTCTTCACCTACTTCTTTCTCTGAGAAAATAAAATATACCCCAATTATTAGGACACAACACAGAAAAGAATAAACCAGTAAATCAGTAAATGACACAGTAAGAAATGTACCAATATCAAAAATCTTTAGTTCATATTCTAAAACTAGAGATTTTAGAATAAATGGAACAAGATTTTTGGTATCGGTACACTTCTTATTGTGTTATCCAATCTTCTACACTAATGACATTGTGCTGCTTATATTCCTCTGCCATTAGATCTATGCAGAGTTAGGGATTATTGTACGATCTGTACCTTTATGCCCTCTCTGAGACAAATTCTCAGTTTAGCTTAGTAACTAAGCTGTGTCTCCCACTCATTAGGGTACAGAATTAATCCTTGGACTGTATTCAGTAATCAAGAACTAATTTAATGTTTAAGTAAGAGTCTTACCTTCAGTTTACTTCTTCCATATGATGTACTTCCCCAGCTGGCCTTCTCAAGTGGCCAGAAAACTTATACTTCCAAATTTCTACTGACAATTCTTACAACACAGAAAGTATGTAAGGTTACATGGCCAAGATGTTTACTTTGTCTTGCTTGCTTCCCTTCTCCAGTCATAATTCTATCTTACGTTTGTGATTATTTTTTATCGTTTTGATTATTGGATCATATTTTGGAAGTCAGCCACTAGTTAACTGCTTCCCAATAATGAGATTTTACTTTCTGTCTACCAGCTGGTATTTTAATATATAAAATGTTCAATGAGATAATGTCTACCTAGTTTTACCACTTTCACTGATAACTAGACATGCTGTCCACTTCCCAAATGACACAGTCTCTTTGCTATTTTCTTATTTTGTTGTGATATGGATCATAAGCAGCCCAGAGTCAGAGAACTGACAGACTTGTTTCAGTCTACATCTTCAAAGCACAGACTACTACGACATTAAATGCAAGGATAGATTTGTTAGCATACACATTTTTCGTGAGGTGACCAGAATGAGAAGAAGAATGTTTAAGAGGAAAATATCTCCTTGGTTTATTCAATGAGGAAAACCAGCAAACTTTATACAGACTGAAAAAACCTCTCCTTTTCATGTTGAATTTCTGTACCAGTGGCCAGAATGCTAGAAGTATAAAGTGCAAAATATCAAGACTCTGAAATACTGTCAGAAAATAAAAGAACAGGCCTGTATTTAACAGTACTAAAAATGGTTAGTGCCCATAAGTGGTCTGCAAGCTATGGAAGGGGTTAGAAAATCCAAGCCTCTCCAAAATCTTTTTCAAAGTCCTTGTCTCGCCATATATGGCAACTGATCATGTAGTAGTGAATGGAGAGGGATTACAAGAAGAATAAGCAAAGTCTGATTTCAAATCCCTTTCAGTTTAGCTAAACTGCTATTTTGAAGTAGTAAAGGGGACATGTGACAACATTAAAATTTGAAGTATCAAACAGCAGGACTTGGACTATTTACAGTTGGACCAAACCTGATGGAAAGCCAGATTCTGCTCTTGCTGGGATTAGTAGTTTTATTAGAGACATCTGTAAAAGATTAATTATTCTGCTTGTGCTTAATCTCTGATTTTCAGAGACTATTGAGCAGTCATGATTTCAGTCATTGTCACAAGGAGTGAAGAATCTCATAATCTCTGAAAACAGGAACTTTTTATCTCAGGTAAAATTTTACTTCTCTGTTTGCATATTATAATATGGCTAGGACATACCAATGAAAATACATCAAATATTTTAACTGCAACTGTATGTACTTACAACAGCAACACAAAGCACACAGTCATACCCTTTCTCCCTTATACTCTATCTAGGAGCTAATCCCATTTTATTATTCAAATTTATCAATAAAAACAAATTTTAAAAATTGATTTTTTGGCTCAAAGACTTAAACTATTGTCTCTAAGTAGATAAAAAGCCAGCAAGAAATTAATTTTAAAGTAATATTAAAGCAAATTACAGTGTAGTGTTTAGGATACTAAAATCAACAAATATGTTGTACTAAAAGCAGAATAAAATGATTTAAAATAAATAATTTTTAAATTATCTTTATTTAAAGGAGTGTTACAAATTGTATGTTAGGGATCTCCATCTGCTTAAGACTGAAAACAATGGAAGAGAGACTTACAAAGCCCAAATATTGTATCAAATATGATTGTATTTGTTTACACTTCAGTAATGATTGTTCTGTGAATGTTTCTCATTAGATTGAAGGAGATGCTCTTTGCTGCAACTAACAAGAATTTATGGCAGAGGACAGAAGTAGGGCAGTCAGTAAATTTTCTACTGGCTTATATCTATACTGTACTTTCTTCATGAAAGGTTTGTTGTTTTCTAGGCGTTTTTTTTGGTGTGTGGAACAGGTGCTGATAGTCTCTTCTTGAAACAAAGTGTAAAATTAGTCCATTTTGATTCTTTCTACACAAAGCCAACAATGGCTATAAAACAACTGTCAGTCTTGGCTCTTTATTTGATGAAGTCTTGTTTAATCAAGACAAAGTTTTCCAATTTACACATGAAGAGGATGGACAAAAGAAATTTCTTTGTCCTTAGGTATCCAAAATATGATAATATTCCTCATATTGATGATTTCTGTGAGCAATAAGCCTCATCTTTTAACTTCCAAATATTGACTAGAAAGGAAACACTCTTCACTAGTAAGTGAATAGGCAGCAAAATACCACACAGAGTTTGGTAATAAGGAAAGGGATATTCTATAACCAATTCAGGCTACATTTCTACATGGTATAATATAAAAAAAAATTAATATAGTAAGTCAAGGACAGGAAAGAGGTCCTAATTTCTTTCAGCCTAAGATCACACAGAATTCTTATGAAAATCTTTCAGAAGGACCCGTATGAATTTAACAGAACTTTACATACAGAAGTAATGCAAGACTCAAGTCTCTTCATGTTTCTGATTTTTTTAACTATGCCTAGCCAATTTGCAGGCTTACCATATTTAGTGGTTTAGTTAAATCTTGTGTATGGTTACCTCATGAGTTGTGCACAAGTTAGCTCTGAAACTGTTCTCATCCAAGGGGTTTTTGACCACCAGTACAGGATGTGATCTCTTCAAAGACAAATGCTGGCACAGTGTCATTGGTAACGTAGCTGTAGTATACCCTATTGAAGTAATACCTTAGTATTCAGCATGGCTTTTCCTTACCCTATGTCTCTGAAGCACCATGAAACACTTCAGCTGCAGCCTCTCCAGGGAGCAATGAAATTTGCTGTGCATAGGTGTAAAAGAATCATCAAGATGATCTCTGCTGCTCGTCTAAATGATGTGTTCATGGGCTCTAAAAACTGAATGCAGTCTATCACCTTTGAGAAGCATAAATGAGAGCACCTTGTGTATGCTTTTTAATGTTAACTTTTGTGCCATCTTGTCTTTTTGCCCTTGCAGTTACAGAAATTGTTACTGGACTAAATGAGGAAAAATGCGTCTCTTCTACCTAGTACTCCTCTGTGAGTCTGTATCTCTTTAAGACTAGCATATTGGGGTAACTCAGGGTAAAATGACAGGTTTAAGTTCCACTGAAGTATTCAGCTGTGAACTAACCCACAATAGTTTGCTGTGGCAAAGTGATGGATGTCACTGGACCCTAAATTAGCTTTTCCTTCTGTAGAGGTCACCAATATCTATTTAAAAGAAAACAAGCAAAGGATTTCTTTCAGAGTATGTAAAAGAAACACACCAGATAAATTTTAATATAACATCCACTGGTGCAACTGACAGCTATTGATTTTGAAAGCTTATTGAAATGTAACAAGGGACCATGCTGCTAATAAGGAACAGTTTATACTAGAGTTAACACATCAATGTTTCATCAGGGCTTTAATTTTAATGTGAGTTTCAAAGGCTGGAAGTAGAATTAAAGGAGAACATGGCAGGTATTGTGTTTCACACTTTTTTTTTTTCCTTTTATATAAGATGGGAAGCTACCAGAGAGGATGTGTCTGTGTTTGTCATGGTTTAGCCTGAATCAGCAACTAAGCACCATGCAGCCGCTTGCTTGCCCCTCCCAGGGTAGGATAGGGGAGAGAATTGGAAATAAAAACTCATGGGTTAAGATAAAAACAGTTTAATAGAATAGCAAAGAAAGAGGAAATAATATTAATAACAACACCAACAATAATATTACTGATAAATGAATATACAAAACCAAGAGATTAACAATGCAACAATTGCACACCACCCTGTAATCAATAGCCTGTCCCTGAGCAGCGATTCCCATCCCCTGGCCAACTCCAGTTTTACATACTCAGCATGACTTTATATGGTAGGGATTATCCTTTTGGCCAGCCTGGGTCAGCTGTCCTGGCTGTGCCCCCTCCCAGCTTCTTGTGCATCTACCCACTGGCAGAGCGTGGGAAACTGAAAAGTCCTTGACTTAGTCTAAGCACTACAGCTTTGTAGCAACAGCTGAAATCATCAGTGTGTTATCACCATTATTCTCATACTAAATCCAAACCACAGCACTATACCAACTATTAGGAAGAAAATTAACACTATCCCAGATGAAACCAGGACAGTGTTGTAATGTGCATTGTGTTTGTGCATTTACTTGTCTCATTGATTTAAAGGAATCTGTTCTCTCAGACAGAGGAGTTGAGGATTGCAGATTTAGTGCTATACAGATCATATAACTAAAGCCTTCATCTTTTCATGGCTATATTTTTAGTATCTTATTGCTCAGTATGTTTTGTGAAGAGTCCTGTCATAAATCTTAACAGTTCTGTTTGAAATACTTTGTGAAGTGTTTTTTACCATCATAAACATAAAGGTATGAAATAGGTTCTGAATATGTGTTAATATAGTTACATCAAACTTCCTGCATACTGACTCTATGTATGAAAACATTGATATCGTGTTTATTTTCATGGTGCTGGGATGTTGTTTTTCAACATATGAGTTGAGAGTTCTCAGTCCTTGAGGAAGGCATTCATTGCTTTATGGGGTTGGGTCTTTAAATAAGCTTGTGAATCTGAAAGTTATAAATGTAAGGTAGGATCCTGTGAACACACCTTAGTCATACATGCCTACATTTTGATTGACCAACCCTTTCAGGAAGAAAAGTGGAATGTCATCCTGTGTCAAAACACTGCATATGCACCTAGTGAGCAAAGTTTAGAACTCACATCTGACAGTTCCTAGGAAAATGTTCCAAAACCAGAATATTTACAAAGAACATTCTCATGACTCACTCTATACACTCTGGACAACTACAGATTATTACAAAACCTTAGGTAGGGAAAAAAATAAAATCTTTCTTCAAGGGAAACTTTCAGGTAGAAGGGTAAAGTGGCAGCTGCAGAGTGAGGAGGCAGAATTTGTACATATGTGGTCAACCTGAGAGTAAAATAGAGGAACTGTACAGCTTTCAAAACTAGTAAGTGATATATTTCTACAGCAGCTTCCATTTAGTAAGTGCAGATAACAGAGAAAAAAAAAAAAAAGAAATGTTTTGGGCTTTTGAATAATTACTTACTTATCAGATATACTTATGTGTGATTTGTACCTCACTCAAATGGAAGACCAAGAATTTGTCAAATTCATGGCAACTTATGATATCCTCTGCACCAGTATTTCAGATGTACAGTATTCCAAATGTCCCATTAATACTGATCTGGTTATAGGTGGCTGCAGAGACATCTTTGAATGGAGAAGGGAAAGGATCGTGCCCCTTTACTCGGCACTAGTGAGGCCATACCTGGAATACCATGTTCAGTTTTGGGCCCCTCACTACAAGAAGGATGTTGAGGTGCTTGAGTGTGTCCAAAGAAGGGCAACGAAGCTGATGAGGGGTCTGAAGCACAAGTCTTGTGAGGAGCGGCTGAGGGAACTGGGGTTGTTCAGTCTGGAGAAGAGGATGCTGAGGAGAGACCTTATTGCTCTATACAACTACCTGAAAGGGGGTTGTGGCGACGTGGGTGTTGGTCTCTTCTCCCAACTAACTAGTGATAGGATGACAAGAAATGGCCTCAAGTTGCACCAGGGGATGTTTAGATTAGATATTAGGGAAAATTTCTTCCCTGAGAGGGTGGTCAAGCATTGGAACAGACTGCCCAGGGAGGTGGTGGAGTCACCATCTCTGGAAGTGTTCAAAAAACGTGTGGATGTGGCGCTTCAGGACATGGTTTAGGGTGCATGGTGGTGTTGGATTAACGGTTGGACTTAATGATCTTGAAGGTCCTTTCCAACCTTAGTGATTCTGTGATTCTGTGAAAATAAACCTTCATATGAATGCATCTGTGTGACTCATCTGAGTAAGCTTTAAAAAAAAAAGAGAGAAATGATGGCTGAATGTTATCAACACAATGACTTTAACATATATTTTTAAATTTTTCTTTCTGTAAGTTTAAAAGTTGTGCTCATATTTAATATTAGAAATTCATTTTAAACTGAAAATTACATAAATTAAAATTCATTTTGCCTACTTCCCCAAGTCATTATTCAAGTTCCAGGAATTAAGAAGAAGCTAAAGATTATGATGTTTTCATATAGTCTGGCCTTTAAAATTTTATAGCTCTTTTAATGATTGAACTTGTAGAACTCTCATTTTAAAGTTTTCTCTGCAACAAAGGTTATTTATTTCTTCTCTTCTGTAGGGAACTGCAACAAAGGTTATTTATTTCTTCTCTTCTGCAGGGAAAATGAGAATTCTTATGTACAATATAGAGATGTTTTGTAATGCTTTTCTGAACAAGGTAATTGACTGAATGTACTCATATGTCTGTAACATTACCCACCAGAGTTGAATTACTTAAATCTTTCCTGAAAAGAGGACTTCTCTCAGAGGACTGAGAAAAGTGAAAACCAGAGCAACAGTGTGTAGCTACCTCTGTTGCTCTGAATGGAACTGAAAAGCTATCTAATAACCTTGTGGGACCATGACTGGACATCATGTTTTTAACAGCAGGGAGCCACGGAACCAAGTGTGAACAGCTTGACTATTAACATTTACAGCAGATCAGAACAGAGAAATGAAGACTCTTTGGTCAAGCAAGGCAGACAACTTTACTGAGCCAGCTAAGATTTGACTTGGTCATACAAACAGCAGGACTTTGTATAGTATATTCTAGTTAACTAATAAACCCTGCTTTGTTTTGAAAGGTTTCATGAATCAGTGTAATTACTTCTGGTCACATTACTTCATAAACTCTAGGAGTTTTAGCACAGTTGTTTCTATGGACTCTTCGGAGAAGAAAACGAGACCACAGCTACTGAAGGTACGATCTCAAAGAGGAAGAAACCAAGGGCACTTGCTCTGACACTGAAGTTATGCTGGGGGTTGTTTCAAAGAGTCAGAAATGTGTCTTCAGAAAAGAGAACACGTGTCTGAGTGCAACACAGAAGCGAGTAGCTTTCAGCAGG
>NW_010558470.1:25161-30792 GCF_000687285.1 Phaethon lepturus
TCCGAGTTCTTCATTTCAGTAGTGGTTTTCAGCATGTCATTTTGGATTGTTATAAGAATATGATCTTGGTCATGATAAAGACAGCAAGTCAATCTTATTTTATTAAACTTAACAGCAGTAATATCTTCTAGCGTGGTATCAGACCATCTCTATTTAGGATTATGTATTTTTTGCCATGGATTCTGCGTGATCAGTAAGACATTAAGCTTGTGTATTTGTGACAAGTTTAGAAACTCACTATTTTTCTATATAAGAAAGTAAATCTAAAAAAGGAATTAATTTATTTGAACAGCAGCAGTGGCCAAACAGTAAAATCATGGTGTGCTATCTATGGATTAATAAAACAGCCAAGAAAACAAGAACATACCAAAATGTCTGTGGTTGTTATTGCTCATCACATTATATTGGGAACAGTTTCAGATAGTTTGAACAGACATTTTTTAAAGTAGATATTTGTATTTTTGATCATAGATGTTTACATGCAGACTTACAATATATTAAAAAGAAAAAAGAGCCTAAAGAAACATTGCTAATACCTGCAAAACCAACTATCTATACTTAGTCTTTATATTCTTCCTCTCAAAAAGGTGATATGTCTTCTTTCCTTCATTCTTAATTTACCTTTTTTGTTCAGCACTAAGTTTTATAAATACCTACATGTATTTATTCATAGGAGTGCAATGAGCTTCTCAAATGTGTAAAAGTAAAAATCTTCAGAGAATGGACTGTCTATAGATATTTCTGAATCGCACAGGTAACAACGGGCCCCTTATGGATCGCCATGCCTACACAAATATTGAATAAGAACAATGAAAAAATCAGGTATTAATAGACATTTTATATGGCATGAAACAAAATGGTAACTCCTAATGTAGTTTATAATAGTGTCTACTATGACTCACAGTGGCTTGTGAGTTTGGACACCCTCAAATAAGACAAAAACAATAGTCTGTTACAAAGAAATTCAATAGGGGTTTTTTTAGAAATATAATAAAATATACCATAAAACTACATAATGGAAGAGCCTTTCTTGCTGTGATCAAGCTGTTGCATTTTTTCCTGGCATTGGTTAGTAAAACCTGAGTTTCAAATGTGGTAAGAAAAACAGGAAGCATTTTCATCCTGTGGTAATCCATTGCATTGCTAAAATTAATTCCATTAATTACGTGGTTACAATCAGCCTAATTTGACAAGACTGATGTTATAAAAGAATTGAATGTTTTAAGCTTTCTCTTCATCAGCAATTATATCCTCCTATCTAAGAATAGACATATTTTCTTTATTTTCTATACAACTTATTATTTTCTTTTGAATCTTTTCTTGGATGTAAATTCATTCTTAGTGTTGTGGGGCTTTATTTCATTCCTAGAAGCCTGAGTTACTTCTTCAAAGCCTGTTCTCCCTTCTTTGTGTGTGACTTTCTCAGTTTTTAATTTTAGAAAACTCAAAATTTTCTGATACAGCCCTATTGATCTTTTACTAAGATTCTTGTCTTTCTCCTGGTATGGGACTGTTTGGCATTGTTGAATTAATATGGTTTCTTTCTGTCAGTGTCTGTCAGCTCTGCTACAACCTTTTATCAATTAGAATAGTCTCCCAAGTCCCTAGCAACCATTTTCCTCAGGTCATTGGCATCTGCTTTTTCTCATGTCCATTGTCTTCATTTCACTGTTATCATTCCTTTCATTCACTTAAAATCAGAAACACCACTGAATTTAATTTCTATTGTTATTTTACCACTTTTGGTCAAAATTCAATCTAAAGTAACTAATCTTTTAATAATTTCCCACAGTTTATGGTAATGCTGACCCAAGATTTTCCAAGAACATCTCGAGTTATCCGAGCTTTGCTTTTCTAACAGATATTCAATAATTAAAGGTTCCTACTATCACCAGGTCCTACATTGTGAATGATTCTTGTAGTTTAGAAAAACCCCCAACCATGTTATTCACCTCTTTCCTGAATAGATGTTTCTATAATAGAGCTTACTGTGATATCCTCCTTTTCCTTCATTACCTTCACAGAGAGAGAGCTGGCATGTTAGGCTTTCATTAATTTCTCACAATCAAATAGAAGTAATCTTAAAATATAAAGAAAATTCTCCTTTCCTTTTTTTTTTACTCATCCTATTATCCCTAAACAAGTGTTACTCTTTTAATAATGTTCAGTAAGTCCAACTGAGCATCTGACTACATTTTTTTGGTCTTCCATATCTACATTATTTACATTTGACATCAAAATAAAGAAATCCCCCTGCTTTCTTGGTATGTTGTAAACTGGCTTTAGCTCCTGGGCACCAATTTTACCTATTCTTTAAAAGCAAGTATAATTCCTCATATAACAAGTAAAAATTCTGTGATCTCACAATCTGAAAAATCTGTCCCATTACAAGTCCTAGAAACCTCTTGTTGTCTCCACAGGCATGAAAGATGCTGTTCCAATTTCTCCATATCATCTACTCACAAATGAGTATTGTTGTGTCCGTTAGCTTTGTATGCATTCAATGGATAAATTAGGACTTTGAACTAAACTGTACAGAAAGCTGGTTGGGCAGGGTTTTGAGGTTTAATTGAACTTTGTATTCATTTACAATTAGTTTGGTTTGTTTACTTTCTGATAGTATTAGCAAACTTATTAAAAAGAAGATACAAATAAAATTTGTGCCAATTACATATGAGAATATTTGGATTTTATTAATCCAAGAATTCATGCAATCAATTTAATTATTGGTGCTCTCATTTCAGATACCTCATTATTCTTCACACTAATTAAACACAACCACTAATGAATAGTTTTGAAATGGTGCTCTTTACTCACTTACCCTGAATGGAAGATTCCTTAAACAATCATTGATATTTACTTCAGGGAAACAAGCAAGTTTTATAAATTAATTTGTTTATATTTTTTAAAAAAAAATGTGATGTGCAACTTTCTTGGTTCAAAATGAGAAATTTAAAAGATTTTCGTATAGGACTTACATTTCATTTACAGTACTGTCTACAGTTATAGACTTAGGTTATAGGAGAATACAGGTCATGATTTTTATTTTTTATTGCAGTACTGTCTGAGTTTGGGCAAGTGACTTATATTTGCCGTCTTAAATATGTTGTTATTCAGCAAGGATAAGCGCACATCAAAATGGAGGATTAACATATACTGCAAATAAACAAGGTTATGCAGAGGTTTTTACTGAATAACGGTAATAGCTTTTGGAGGTTATTTTCCTCTTCTGTCTCTACGCCTTTGATCTGGAAGTACATGTCATTTTATATGGTGGAATGTAGAGAAAACATACTAAACGCGAGAGTAGTAAATAAGGCATTACAGAGAGTATCCTCTCTCATAGAGATGTAAGAGGATACACATTTGAAAAGGAAGATATTATTTCTGATGCAGTAGAATTTATAGAAGAACTTGAAGAGATCTTAATTCCAAAGTGAATATGGGAAACACATTTGATTTTTAATCAAGGAGACCAATGGAAGAAGGATAAAGCCAGACTGGATAGAAAAAATAATAAAGCTGATGGACTATTTCTGACAGACAAGAATGGGACAATATTGTGGAGGTCAGAGAATAAATAATGAAGAGGATGATGTCAGAAAACAAAAGAAAGAAAATAGCAAAGACAGGGATAATTGTTTTAGTTGTACAGGCTGCAAGATACAAAGAAACTTCCAAAGAGGCTGAGAAAAAAACCTCTCAGTAAAAGCATATTTAAGAAAAGTCAAAAAATGCCAGAGAACAGAGAGGAGAGGAAAAAAAAAGGTATGAGAAACAACAGTGTGAACACCAAGGTCAGAAAAGGAGCGGAAGGGGTGTGCAGAGAGCCATAAAAACACGGAGTCGAGACGTTTGCTTTTATTCCAACTCTGTGCAGAGTTGGGTACTAGTTGGTAGGTCCACAAAGCTAGCACACCTCAGTTAACACATGGAAAATGTTTATACATTTTGAACAACAATTATCAGTATTTTTAAAAGTTGGCCCAGTCACTCTTGTCCCCACTGGTTCTCGCAAGCCTCGTCTCCAATTAAAGTCACAGCGTCCTTTTTTACTGTCCATGCTCAGCGAGGAAGGGACTTGGGGGGGGGGGAGGCTTTCCCCGCCCAGGGGCAGGTTTCTATTGTGCCAATTATATGTTAATTATGTTAATTAGGATAGTTCACTCAAGGTTCAGTAGTTGTGTTCCTTTTGTGATTATCTTGTTCCTTCTCTTAAGGTTGCGCCTTGTTAACTGCTCACACAGACTAAACAATACCCCCAACTTCATTCCTTGCATGCCTACAACAAAAGGACTTCCTTTAACGTGCTTAAGAAGCTTCCACTATTTTCACACTATTCACACCTCCTTTCCAAATAAATGAGGGAAAAAGAAAATCCAAACAGAAAAGAATATATTAGACTATATTAGAATTACACTTCAAAACATAAAGAAAAAAAGTATGTAAAAAAAGGTTTTCCTTATGTTTTTCCAATTAAAAACAAAGGTATTTTGAAAGTGTCTAAGACAGACCTAAAGTGACAGATCTGCATCCATTGTCATTTCCACTAATTCCCCTAAAATTATTTTTTAAAATTATTTTAAATGTAGATGTGCTAATGAGAAAAAGGAATTAGTAGTTTGCAATATAAAAATATTGCTTTCTCTTCAAAATATCTTTAAAAAGTTGACACACATAATCATTAAATAAATAATTTCAGAGCCTGAGGATACATAGACATAACTGATCTCAGAGATAGTTCTGCCCTAGTGAACAAAACCAGAAGAAGATACATGTGGAAGTGTAACTCATTGTTTTAACGCAATCTGTTCTCTTAAAACAAGATTTAAAAAACCCAATTTGATTGACATGTATCTTTGTTTCTGCTCTTCTATTTGCACATTGGCATGCAAAAATTAAATTTGGGGTTTATCATTACCTCTAAATAAGCAGTTAATTTGAATATCAATTGGTCATTTGTAGTCCTCAGATACCCAACATGCAATACGTGCTTGTGCGGCGGGTTCTCAACGCAATATTGCAGCAAGTCACTGATAACAGTTACTGACAAGCACAAAGTATTTTAAAGTCGTATTTCTGCACACCTGTTTTCTTAAGTAAAGGTTTGCATGCAAATAGGTGATTACTAAAACCATTCTAAGTTCCTACTACTGGTAGTGATCATGCAAAAATGTCTAGTTCTGTAATGCTTTCAAAATTTAATCTCTTGAAAGAAATAACTAAACTAATTCCAGAAGACTCATATAATAAGTCATTTAGGATTATTATTTTTATTCTCAGTTAATAAAATCAACCAGTTCTATATATAAAAAATAGGACTGTAATCAATGATTAATTCATCTAGTATTCACAACAATAATAAGCATCTATAGGAGACTATTGTTTATAAAATTGTTTTACTGCATTTCTCTTTATCTATGTATTTAATGGTGATATATGTAACACATTCCCATATATTGTAAGTATCAGAGGGGCTTCAAATACTTGAAGGGGTTTTTCTTCCTTAATACATCAAACATGCTAATGTAAATTTTACAGTTTATACAACACCTAAAACTGCAAGCTGTTTTTTTTTTTATTATTATTTCAGTTTAATATCACTATGTAACCAAGGTGGTAGGGAATTAA
>NW_010558471.1:0-1961 GCF_000687285.1 Phaethon lepturus
AAGATTTTCAAGAGTAACTAATTGTTTTGTACGCCCAGTAAAATCTTTACTTAATAGCAATGACGCTCTGGCAGATTACTTCTTCTTTGACCTGTCAGGATTTTAATCCATATTCAAGTTACACTGGAATTAACTGAGGAAAATTGTATCATTTTCAATGGTCTAATGAGAGCAAGTTCAAATCCATCATTCCAAACTCTTGCATATGTTCCTTTTAGTGTCTTATCTTTTGTTTTCTAACAAGGAGAAAGTCCATATGCCGTGCATACTTCTACATGTGAAATAAGCTTTGTGCATTAATATACAGTATTTGTATGCCACAATGCAAAAGAATACATCTCCTTTTTAAGTTCTTGTAATTAATTTTCTAAAAATAAAAAACAATGAGCACAATTTTCTGAACAGTGAGAGATTTGTATTGGACCTACAATTTGAGCTATTGTAGGTTTTTGTCACATTTTCCTGAGGTTTGTTACTTTTAAAATTGATTTGCATGTAGCATGAAAGTTACCCAGCTGTTCAGATGAATACATTACTTCTGGCTTTCAAACACAACAGAAGGAAGCAAGACTATGCTCTCTGTGTGTGGAGGGAAGGAAAAGGGGAATAGACTAGATTATATAATACGCTTTATATATAAAAGAAATATATTCATACAAGGAAAGCAAAAAAAAAAGAGGGAGAATACATATGGCATATCAATGAGTACTAAAAGCTTTTCTATACTGTGGAACTTTGGTAAAGACTACTAAGTCCTGGGAAATGGGGAAGGGCACTCTAGGAAATTAAGGAAATTAAGACAGACTCTCAGTTTCAACAGTTTTGAAAGCTGATATTGTTTGTTGGCTAAAAGAAAGCAGAAGATGAAGGTCTCCCAACGTGTATTGAACAGTTCTTAGGCAGTGTCCAACACCACATTAGGAAGTAGAAACAACATCATAGATCACTATCTGTTGCCTTGTTTCTCTGAAATTCCTGCATGGTTTCGCTAATCTCTTCCCAGAATTTACAAACTACTTGTACTGCATTCTAAAACCCTGCTGAGAAAAGCTTGTTTTTAAAGTTCAGACTGAATAAGGTTTAGATTGTAACTGTTTTAGTAGCTGGGATCAAAGCCTCATGTTATGTGCCCATAAAAGTCCCACCAAGAGTCATGGTCTTGTTTAAAATGGCCATCTTTGTTGTATCACAGAATCACAGAATAGTTGAGATAGGAAGGAACCTGTGGAGATTATCTAGTCCAACCCCCTTCTCAAAGGTTCCTCAGGGCCACGTCTAGTTGGATTTTTAATATCTCTAAGGATGGAGACTGTAAAACCTCTCTGGGAAACCTGTATTTGACCACCCTCTCAGTAAACTTTTTCTTATTTGAATGAGTAAACATTTCTTCTAACGTTTAAAGGGAAGTCCCTTTATTTCCGTTTGTGCCTTTTGCCTCATTTTACCTTTTTATTTCCGTTTGTGCCTTTTGCCTCATTTTGTCACTGGGCACCACTGACAAGAGTCTGGCTCTGTCTTCTTCACATCCCCCAGTCAGGTATTTGTACATATTGGCATGGTCACCCTGAGCTTTTTCTTCTTCAGGCCGTACAATGCCAGCTCTCTGTTTTGTTTTGCGTGACTGATGCTCTAGTACCTTAATTTTTGTGGCCTTTTGCTGCACTCGCTTGAGCATATCCATGTCTTTCTTGCACTGCGGAGCTCACAACTGGACCCAGCGCTCCAGTTATGTCTCACCAGGGCTAAGCATCACCTGCTGGCAAGACTCCTCTTAATCAGGTGAGCAAGTGGCTCTGTGGTGCTTAAGTTGCCAGCAGGGGCTAAACCATGACACCCTCCCTTACTCACCCGCAAGTGAAAGGGCTGGATTTCCTCCCTGAAATTATGGGTAAGTTAATTCTGCAATGAATTCATAGCTCAGCAGTCTAGATGCACCTTTTGTATGACTGTCTTTGCTTTTC
>NW_010558471.1:1992-18923 GCF_000687285.1 Phaethon lepturus
TAACTCTCTTTCAGTATGCCTAGGCATAGTACTTACTATAAGATAATGTAAGAGAGCCATTAGAGATAGAATGAGTAATAAATATGAGCAGTAGTTTAGTGTATGAGTCACTGTTACAAGGAGCTTTGACATAGGAGCTTTAGTTGGGCTAAGCAGAAATTAGTGGAGTCAGGGCCATCCAAGGGCAAAAGGTTAGAAGAAATAGTCCAAGTAACGAATGTAGTTTTCCCCTTATTCAGACACTCACAAAATCTTAAGATTACAGTCATACCTTGATTAAGATGAGACACAGGTTCCCACCTAAAGACATCTGAATTGTCCTTGAAACTTCACTGCTGAACTCCAGTAAAATAGGTTCCCACGCTAACAGCAATGTCCTTGTTAGTGCTTTTTTGAATTTTACTTTTGATATTACATATATATATTACATGTGCAATAGAAGTTATTTATTTTGTTCTGTATCTACATAATCTACATAAAATCATAATGATTTTGTTTTACATATATTGCCATAGCAAATTATTTGCTATGTAAATCTGTTAAAACTTCTTGTTTTAGCTGTTCAAGTACAATTTTTTCATTTATGATCATGAAAGACTTCGGGCTTTTCCACTCATTGTGCTGGGCTCCTTGAATTACTGTGATTTATCACCTCACCTCTCAGGAAGAGGAAGTCAAGGTGAACCATGCATACTCCAGATTTGTCAACAGGACTTTTTGTCTTCTGATATTCACTTAGGGTCTAAAGCTTCATTTGGGTCTTCACTCATGTGGTTTCAGCTTCACATCTGGGAGGCTTAGTAGAAGAGGCAGCTGGCACTAGTTGTGTCAGTGGGTTATGTGAGCCTTTGACCTCAGATTAGTTGCCTCCAAAATCTTAAGAGAGGAATAAATGTTATGTAAAAATAGAAATAGGCAAGAAAAAGTTTTTTCCAGACTATGATTTCAAAAGTTTCCCTAGTTCTCACTGGGACAAAGATGACCTTTTGAAGTTTTCAGTGAAGAAACAACCACAAATCCAAAATAAGCAATACTGCAATAACAACATACCCAGCAGTAGTGTTATGCCTGGTTGGCAGCTGAAACTGAAAACTCATGTCCTACAAACCAGTGTAGTGATTTTATTGTCAAAAAGTAGATTATTTTAGAGAACCTAAAAGAGAAGGAGAAAGCATAGTGGGAATGGGAAAGAACAACTGGACTAGAACGACCATTTTGCATAGATCTCCAAAAGTGCAAATAAGGTTAAGAATTCTAGAAAAAGCACACAAAGCAGTAACAGTGTCATCTTTGTTATGAATAAAATGAGCGTGGTTTCTCTGGGTATGCCTAAATGTTCTCAGCAATCACCAGTCCTCCAGGTGATTGCCAGGGGATCAAGCAGAGAATGTTGTAGGTGTCTGCATACTGAGAGAACCTGGGTTGCAGAGGAAACTACATGGGGAGCGAAAAAGGAAAAGAAAAGATCGGGATGGTATATAATTAGGCATATCATTCTTATATGCAATCAACATATATCTGGGATGTGAACTCAGGTCAGAAAGTGGTTTCCAACTTTTGTCCAATTTTTGAAAGACATTTCCAAGTTTGAGAGTTTAGAGTTAGCCTTGAGAGGTGTATAGAAATGCAGAATTTCCAGGACATGCAAACATATCTGTAAAATGAATACTCCTAAAGAATAGGGGATTCATTCATTTTTCTAGAGTCTTGAAAATATTGTGATAGTAAGCAAATATGGAACTAGAAAAAATATGATAATTAAAAACAGTCACAATAACATAAACTCCAGAGATTTCCTTTCTTCTTTCCTTCATTTCCTTTTTGGAACAAAAAGCAGGAACAAAGGAGGAATTGGAATTGGTAATCCAGCTACTCCAAGTGAAGGGAGAAAGTAAGACTTATGACAATCACACTTGGTCTAAAAACTGAAATTAAGTTCCTAGTATAGGAAAGATGGGGGGGAGGAGGGGGATAGGGGGTCTGATGAGAAAACGTGAGGGAAACCAGAGGTATTCCAATTCCACCTCAGTCTAGAAGAAAGAGAGGATCCCAGGAGGGTACAGCTTTAATAAAAACAGATGGAGTCTTAGAAGACTACCAAGTTCAAATCATGATTCAGTAGTACATGTGTGGGCAATATAAGAGATAAGAAACAAAATATTAGTTATAGACAAAGAAATAGAATTTCAATTAACTCACTAAGGCTAACCTACCCTTGAAAAAGATGAGGGGACAGAACTTATAGGACATAAAGGCTATCTCCCATGGAAGCATTATTCAAGTTTATCGGGTTTTCTTAAGATTAGCTTTGTTTTTTTCAAACTAAGTTTACCATTTGGTAGTCAAGAACATAATTTTTTATTCTTCTAGAATAACTGTAAATCATTACAGTTACCTTTGCCTGGTAATGAACACTTCAAGGGAGATTTGACAGGAACTCAGTATTTTGTTCCTAACTGAGAGGCAAATACACGGAGCTATGTTCAGGCATAGTCTTCCCAGAGGCTCCTCCACCCAAAATATCATTTGATAGTCTCAGGATTCAAGCCATGTTTTCTTAGAATGTTTCACAGCAAGTGAGTCTGAGGACCAGTAATGCCTCAGGTAATGCCTAGTGCCTATAATGTTAGGCTGCTAGAGAGAAATCCTTCTTACAAACTCAACTGGTGCCCCTATTGCAAACTCCAGCTAAAACAAATAGCTTTTGTGTTCAGGAATGCCTACAAGCATCACCGCAGTGGAAACAGTGGAAGGAAGGAAAAAAGTAAAAAACATAAGAAGAAGAGAAGCAGCAGGACAGAAAGAAGTAGAACTGTAACGCAGGGCACCGGAAAAATAACCATGCTCAAACATTTGGAACCAAATAAGATACAATGAAGAAAATAATATTGGGCAAAGGAACTGAGGGGGTCTTGACTTTATCTATCCTTCATTGCCATTTTAGGATAAAGAAAAGAGCTGAGACAGTCTGGGATTTATTAAAATCCTCATTCAATTTTCCTTTGTTAATTAAGAAAAATCAAGGAAGAGATACACAGGCTCTATTTGATTAGAAGTATTATGCAACTTTGTGTCCTAACAGATTGCATTTCAAAGTCACCCACAAAGTCATGAGTGCTTTAAAGTAGCTCTCTTCTGATCTTTTAGATTCAATTATTCAGACTTTTCTTCTGGAGATGCTAACATCACAACACATACAGAGTCTGTCTCATATTTGTCCCACACAGTTTATAAGGCAAGGCTTTAACCCGGGACGTTTAAGCCGTTGTGCTCTGCTTTCATGCAGCAGCCAGACACTCAAGCTATCATCTTCATTAGCATTGATTTTCTTGTGTTCCTGAATGCCAACATCTTTTTCAGCAGTATGTGCACCTCACAGTGCTCTCCACAGATGAGCAACCTTCATTAGATAAACATGTAGATTAGTGCTTTCAGGGCTATATCCTAGACAATATCCTCTGTTCCCTTCAGTCCCTTCTTCATATTAAAATGTAAGTAGGTAATTCTTCCTCTGTATATAAAGGGTGACTAAAGCATCATAGTGAGAGACATACAGATCCTATCAGTAAAGTATATGAGCCTGCATAAAAGGTGAAATATCTACATTTTACAGCCTCAATTTTAAAATCGTACCCAGCACTTATGCCTGCTCCCTCATCCTCTTGCAACACCTCCTGTGTCACAATTATTAATTTTCCCATTACATTAATTTCTCCACATTTCATTACTAATTTGTGTCATATTCTTCAGTGCCATGTATACCACTGTTGTGATTTCAGGAGGTCCAGTAATTTAGGCTTGGGTAGATACTTCTCTGCTTCTAATCAGACATACTAATTGGCAATAAACTGCATTGACACACTCACAGTAATTTATTTATATTTCTCTACAAGTATAGATTCAAAGCAGTAAGTTCAAACTTTGACTTAGGTATAACTGAAGGCAGAATTTGTCCTACAGGTATATTGGTTTTAACATTCGAATTCCTCTGTAATAGCTGTGGCACCTGTCTCAGGTACCTATGGGATTATTAATACCAAGTAATTGCTTTGGAATTGCAAAAGCCAAAAAGTACCTTTTTCTCTTTCACTTTTACTATATGAGTACCAGGCATGGGCTAACTTGGGAATTATTAACCTTGTTAATTTACTGTGTAAAATGAAAATATGAGGTAACAGAACCTTGCAACATCTTCCTGAGCCTGGCAACATACACTATGTTGAGCTCTTTCTAGTATAAATTAACATAACTCTCTCTTTGTTTACTTAAACTTGATGACATTTGTGTCTTCAGTTTTTCAGTGTTCCAGAGGTGACTCTAAGAGCTGCAGTGTATCTCAGCTTTTACTGGTGCACCTGGGTTAAAGTCAATTAGAGAGGAGATATTCAGCAGCTCTTCAAATCAGACCTATGTATTAGAGCCACTCAAGAGAGGTATCCTTTTATCTGAAGGCTAGATTGAAATATAAATATTTCATTTTGGGTCATTTTTTTCGTTCTGGCAGGTATAGTTCTTTTTCTTTTTTGTTGAAAAGAAAACCCAGTCACTTGGGGTTGATGCAAAACATTTTGTTCAGTCTGAAACAGAATGTTTTATTTTCGCATACTTGAAATAAAAAGCAAGTGAAGCCACATGTTAGATGAGCAAAATGTATCCTGATTGTACATTTTTATCTAATAACCTCGTGCTCAGGGAATTCATGTAAAGGTATGAAATGCAAAGGTCAAGACATTTCTTGATATAGGGATCTGATCATTTAGACCACAAAGAGGTTACTAAAGCAGTCTCAAATATTTTGGTAGAGGTAGCTCTCCCTCAGTCTTTTCTGTCAGACCCATGATATTCTGCACAGAATATTTAAATATTCATCGGGCAAGAGGAAAGCATAAAAATTACTACATGGCCTGCTTTTTCAGGTGTTCTTCTGGGCAGGATACATTAATTCAAATCCCTGCTCTGAGTCAGCCAAAAATAGAACTGCGACTTTGCAGTGTTCCAGAACCTCACTTGTGGGGAAAAGCGACTTTGACTAACTGGATTTTATGGCAAATGCTTATAAACTGTCTCACATTTCAGAATGCTCTGTCACTCGTATTTGGGACAATAACAATTCAGTAGGTTTGTCTCTGAGCTGTGTTTCCCAATGAATGACTGATTTGTTGACATTGTAATACCCGGCTATACTGGATGTCTATATAAAACACACATACTGAAAAGGAGATCAGACAATGAAGAAGCTGCCTCCACTTACTAGACAACATCAGAACTTGAGAACACTAAAACGTTTCTCACTCTAGTCAATTAGTACTCTAGTTTTCTTTTTTTTTCCCCCTTACATGTTATTTTAAAGAAATGTCAGGAAGAAAAATTCTCATGATCACATCCAACACTGATTCCATTTCAAAGGAAGAGATTATTCCAAAACTATCTGCAGAGAAGGTCTGAACTAATGTTTGAAGAACACATCTTTAAGTAAACTCCCAAAGCATGTATTTTTTGGCAGTTTGACTAATGTTTCTACACAATTCAAGGAAATTTTCTGCATTTGTGTTTGTGCGGCACCTAGCACAAAAGAGATATGTTGCTACAGTGGATTTCATTCTGAAATCACTGGGACAATGAAAATATGCTAAGGGAGCTGGTGTAAAAACTTTTTAACGTCTGTACCAAAAGCAACAGAAAGTGAGGAAAGACAGCAATACCTGGAAGATATTCTGCTTTACAAGACCTTAGTGGTCTTCATCAGAAGGACTGTTGTAGAGCCTTGCAGCCTCCTGAAGTCAAGCCTTCCTGGTAACCACAAGGAACAATGAGTATCTCTTTTGGAGCCATCTTCTTGGCTGAGCAGTTGTGAGGAAGACCAAAGCCCTTGACAAGAAATGATTTAAATATTTTGGTAAGAATGGCAGAAGACTGTTGCACATGTTGTTAGGTACCCTACTTCCTTAGTCATCATCACCTGCTGTGTGGGAGAAGACATCTGGATGAGGATGTTCAAAAAACTTGTAGATGTGGCACTTGGGGACATGGTTTAGTTGGCATGGTGGTGTTGGGTTGATGGTTGGACTTGTTGATCTTAGAGGTCCTTTCCAACCTTAACAATTCTACGATTCTATGATTCTATGTTCATCTCCACTCTGCCAGAGGAATCCATCGCTGCTCTTCCTGACTGGTTATTAGGGAGAGTTTTTTGGTTTTCCTTTTTTTAAACTTTTCTTTTTTCCATTTTGGTCTCTTTTCCTCCCCTCCTTGCTCCTTCACTCCCTCCATCCCTATCTCTCTCTTTTATTTTCTCCCCTCTGTATCCCCTTTGTAACTTTTACCATTAACGATCCATCTGTGCCATCAGCTATGAGCCCTCTGTGCAAGTGAATCTGTCCCAACACCCTTTGTGCAATAGGACCTATGATTAGGATGGTAAAAGTGGCAAAGAAATAGAATATGGTAGATGAGAGATACTAAAAAGAATTTTGAAGAGTAAGGGAGAAAAAGCTGGAGACACAATATCAGGCAATGAAAGAATAATGAACTTTCAGAAAAGAATGTTCAGAAACTAGAAACAAACAAACAAACAAAAAAGTCTGAAAACATATTCCAGTGGTAAAAGCAGTATTAGAAACCCTCATACTGTGAAGACAACAGCAAAAGGTACAAAGTACTAATGCCCAACTCTTTCAAAAAAAATGTATTTGATTATTTTCATTACCATCCATGTGCACTGATCTTTTTTGACAAATTTATTAAATGAAGCCTGAAGAAAGGGTCTGGTACTTATCTATTTGATTATCTGTATAAAAATGCCTATAGGTGATCTTGCTTTTTCCACCTAAATTTCATTTCTTTTGCCATCCATCTGAATGATTGTAAATAAAGAAGAAATAAAGCAAGTTTGATATTTTGTGTTTCATTTTCTATTTGCAGGTTTCAGATATGAGACTAAGGCTCAAAGTCTGAAAGAAAGATAGCACAGATTTTCTATTTTCCTATTCATAAGCAGAAGAAATGGGTATTTCTGAAGCACATGAAGCAAATAAAAGTCTTCTTTATTATTATTCATAACTAAAATTCTGTTCTATTTTTATTCTTATTGTAGATTTTATGGAAAGCTATGCATCTGAGTCAGCACCTCAAAGCAAAACTCATTTCCAATTCATGACATCTCTTTTTCCTCCAATTACTTAGCTTCATTTCCTTCTCGTTTCATTTTTTCCCTTTTGACTCTCACTCACTCAGATGAAATTGCTACACAGTGCAATTCTCCATTTGAAAGAGATATATCATATACTTGAGTAGGCTTTAGTTTAACTAGGCTTTCTTCTTTGTTTTTTTAAGCTACCATAATTACATGGCCTTGACATACAGAGCTAGTGTGTAGGAAGGAGAAAGACTGTATGGGAAGAATGCCCATTTGTGCATTTTATTATGGCTGTTGTGGTCGTATCTTTGAAGTGTCATTTTTCACTCTTCCTTTCCATACTGTTCTGTTGATGGCCTGTCAGGTTTCTAAATTTATCTCTTTCACATTTTTGCACTCTTCAGCTTTCCTCAAAGCCTGATTCTATTTATTCTAGTTCCTCTACTTCTCTTTCTTTTCCATACCATATATCATTTTTTCTGCTCTACTGTATCATCAGCTGTGATTGCCAAACTTGAGTTATTTTCAGTAATATTAGGGTGCAAGGAGATGTCAGACATATGATTTTCTGTGCATTTCCTCTTTAAAACTCAGGGTACTTAGTGTTCTTCAGTAGTAAGATTTTCCAGAGAGTATTCTATAAAGCATCTGACAGAAGTGCTAAGATATTCATTAAAAATTCATCCCAATCTGTAAATATATTTCTAATCATTGCTTTTGCAGTGGATTTTCTTGGCACACATCCTGTATTTGCCTAGAAACATATTGGCACTTTTAAGGGCTCCCGTGCAGCAAGGTTTTCAGTATATGCCTTGAGAGATTGTGAATTGTGAATCATCTACCCACAGCAGCACAGAGGAAAAAGATTCACATCTGTTTTTTGGGGAGGGAGGTATTTTTTCATTGTTTTCCCAAACAAGTGTCTTTTTGTCTTAATGATGGCAGAGCAAAAGGAGTCTCACTTATATGTACAGGAAATCACTGAGCTTGCTCATGGTCCTCCACCATATTTGATGCCTGGGCATTGCTGCAGCCTCCATAACCTATGATACCACAGAGCTGCAGGCTGAGCTTGCTCATGGTCCTCCACTATATTTGATGCCTGGGCATTGCTGCAACCTCCATAACCTATGATACCACAGAGCTGCAGCAGATTAGGAAAAATGGAAATGTATTTTGTTTACTCACAAAGCAAGGACAGGCAAAAAGAGTGTCGTGACTGTTATATATACTATTTTCCACAATAACTGTGGTTGTTTTTTTAAAGACCACTTTGCACAAAGAGAAATGGCAGGGATAGCAGTAAGTCTGCTATTAAAAATCATGTGCTCAATGCAGTAGAGTACTTATTCAAAAATAGCTCATACACAGAAAAATATATCCCCTGTAGCATTGCCAAGGTCAGTGAGAGTTAAGATGATCTGAAGAAGCGTGGATTCTGCAACTGAAAGCTTAATGTTAGATATCAAGTACTTCTGAAGTTTCCCTTGAATTTGAGCAAGTTAGATCATTGCAACTTACTTCTCTTAGCCGGTTGCTTCTCTCCAGTGACATCCAGAAGTTATTTAATATTATCTGACTGAGTGAAATGATGACAACTATATAAAAGTGTAGTGCCTCTGGGTCAGATTCTTTAGTGAAATGAAGACAGCATTCTCCGTTTACCTTAGCTGATGACGTGACCAAGGATCCTAAACTACAATTCTTACTGCAAAACGGGTATGCCAAACAGTGTCCAGCTGCTCAGAGAGGAATGCTTTCCAAATAGAGGGTGCCCAAAAGACTGACATAGGCTCTCAGTTGTAACTCAGAGAGGGTTAACTGGCAGATTTGGAAGGCTCATTTTGTGGGTCTTCTGATTTGCAGACAGCAAAAGTAAGGATCTAACCCTAAAGAATAATATACCAAATAATAAACCCAAAGGTAATAAAAAATTATCTGAGCCATCAAGCTGTAAGTAATCACCCAGTAGGGAGCAAGGAGAAGCTAAATGCAGTTTTAACAATTACACAGTATATTAATGCACAGTCCTTCAGAGTATTTCCACATTCCATTCTTGATCAAAGAAGCCTTACTTTCTTTGTCTTCTGTTGTGATGGAAATGCCTTAAGTGAAAAACATCTGAAACTTTTTCAGTGGATCTATGGAATAAATACATTCTCTCAGACCGCAGTCATACCTGTGTTGATCCTGCAGGGCTAAAAGGAGTAAAACTAAAAACACCTTTATGTTGGTCAGCAGCTCCAAATACCTAGAGGGAGCAGAGCTCAGCTCGGCAGTGATACTTTTACATAGCCACTTTTCATAGAATTACAGGAGTTCACACATAAAGATGACGCAGTCATAGCAATGCGAAGAGTGAACAACTAAAATCACCAGAACTCGTTGAGCAGGGCTTTGCTTCGGTAAGGGGTGAGCACATATCCAGAAAGAAGCCGAGAATCTGTATCCAAAGGAATGGTGCTTCCAGCAGGAGCAGAAGGTGCCTGAAGAGAGGCGAACCGACGCTCTCCCTGCACTCCGAGTGTGGGACTCCCATTAATAGTTAACGGCAGCAATGCACAGGGAACAAGGTGAGAACAACTCCTTATATGAGAGTTCAAGAAAGCAATTAAATCTGAATTCCCAAAGAACATTTTTGGCAAGATTACAATTAGTTCAGATGTGAATATCCTCCTTCCCCGGTGTGTTTACAGTTACAAACAGACACACAGCAGAGGCAATAACTGCGCCCCTGATCCTGTAAGAGTTCATCTATCAAGACTGAGGTATTTATATCTTCCTTGCACACCTGTACACAGTGCTCTGTGAATGGTTCTGCACGTATCATATTCCATATGTTTCATTATACATATGTTACTGTATTTAATACAGAGATCCATTACCCTGAGGATAAAGTGGCTTCCGTCATCTGGATATGTTTATTTTTGAAAACTTTTAGCACTTTCATGGCTGCATGACAAGTTTAGACTATTACAGTATATCCTAAGTGTAAGCTGAGATTTGGAATCAAAGTACATCTTCATTTATTCAGTATTTGCTGCTCATTAATCTTTTTTTTTTTTCCCTTGAAAATGCCCACCAACTATTTAACAACCCACAGTGCACTGTAATGTCATATATAAACTTGTCCTGTGGTTATAATAAATAACATTTCTCAAGATCACATGGAATCTCTCAGTATTTTTCAACTGTGTGGTCAAAATGGAGCTGTAAAAGTTTCAGTAGTCCATGTCTAACAAAGTGCTGGTATTATTTATACCCTTTTGTGAGTCAGCTCGCTGATTACTACAGATGTATGTATGCATGTATGTACGTATGTGTGTTTATATATGAATACATATACATAAATAAAGGCAGGCAAAGACAACACATGTTGGTGTGTGCCAAAAAAACCCTCTACTCATAGAGGACCACCCATAAAACTTAGAGTATAATTAAAGTGCCTGACTTCGATTTTGATTTCTGTTTTCCTTAACACAGTTTTCATGAGTTTGTAACCTCTGTTACTTTCAAGGCCTCAGAATGAGTCACAACTCACTGCTAATTCAGTATCTTCCTTGTATAGAGAATATCAAGGAGAGATAGTCACATTAACTAATTTTGCCAACAGCAAGATACAAGTATTTCATCCCATTTTCCACTCAAAATGTTGACCTTCCTTACTGAGAGATTTTGGTCAAAATCTGTGCTGCTTTCAAAATAAAAGAGGCCTCTTGTTCTGTGATATGGAGAACCAGGAGACAAGTAGGTATGTTTTTAGAGTAGTATCATGACTGGAAAGTCCACATCTACACACAATAAATGTCTATTTTCCATACCAGCAGCAGGATCTGCAGGCAGTAATGGCAACCAGATTGCAGAAAAGAGGAATGATCTCTTTCTTCCAGGCTGATGTGGCTTTCTCCACAGATGGTATAACCACATAGTCTGTAAGACTACATATAAAATCTTGGTCCTAGGGATAAAAATAAGGACAACGGGACCTACAACCAGGATTCAATTGCATTAGAAATTAATGTGATAACATGCATGCTTCGTAGCTATCAAGAAGAATATAACTATGGCTCTTCGACTTGATGTAGAACACAAAAGCAAATACTAGAAGATTATATTCATGCATAAAATGAAAATGATGCTTTCGTTAATTCATTCTCTACGTGCTTACATTAAGTTATACAAAAGAGTTTGAAGTTCAAAATTGGCTTTTCTTAAGAAGTACACTGGAGAAGAAAAAGACAGATTACACTTCATTTAGGTACACTACAATTAGAAATGTGTGAATAAAATTTTTACTGTTGGTAAAAACAGTGCAAATACATTAAAATGTATTACATGTATTATGCATTTTGCTGTTTTTCTGTCATACAAGAAACAATTTACCATAAAATAACACAATATGTTTCAACTTCAAAAGTATTGTGCTTTTGGTTTTGATTGAACAACAAGAAAGCTGAGGGAAAAAAACAATAGGAGCTCTTTCTGACATTTTACTAAGTTTCCAAAAAACCCTCACATTTCAGAACAAAAATTAATATCCAGAATCTCAATCCATGTTCTGTGAGCTTACAAGGCTTAAAAATAAATATTCAGTTTTCTCCAGTGGTTCACTGAGACTTGCCCAGGTTTAGCGGGTAATGAAATATTGCCATGACAGAGAAGTTAAAGGGAGTATAGTTATGAAGAATTTGGTAAATATGAATGGAAAAACCCCAACAATTTTCATGATTCCTGACATATATGCCTTTTCTTTTAATATTCCTTTGTCTTCTCATCTTTTCTGTTTGTTTTCCTTGAATATTCAGCAGTAACGTTTGTTGACAGTACTATTCATCTAAAGAGATATTTATAGATAATTATACCATATGGAAACTGAACTGTAAGATACAACTGGAATATGATACTGGAAACTCCATTCTAGAAGTTACAAAGAGCTGATAATTTCATATCAGCTTATAACTTTGCAAAACTGAAAATCTGTTTTCTTGGGAAATTCTAACTTTTCATCTGCCCATCATATGCTGAATTATCTTACCCTTTACACTCCAGCTTTAACTCTTAGTAGCGTGTTCTGACTGAGATATGAGATGATTTTCCCAAGTCAGGCTGCAGTTGTAACTTTGCTATGAACCCTGAACAAATGGTACGGATGTGAATAATCACTGGAAATCAAAAGCTTTTCTTGCCGTCTCCTTCCCTCTTTCTGCAGACCTCCTTTCTCCAGGAGCGCCAAAGGAAGGGGGAGAAGGCAAGAGTAGGAGGCTCTGTCCACCCCGCTGTCCAATGTTCAATGGGAAGAGCAGCAGCTCTGTGAATGCTGCTTTACTTTCGCTGTAGATAGAAAGCAAATGCATCCTTACTCCTTAGTACCAAAAACAAGGTAAGCAGCAATGTCACTCGCTAAGAGCAGTGTCTACTAAAATAAGTAATGTAATTTTTTTGCTCTGATTTGCTGTTTGAAATAAGAGGAAGCTCTAGTGAACAAGGAGTGGAGGAGTGGGGCTGAGGCAGATTATCCTAAATTTCATCAGCCTTCCAACCCAGGAATTAGGTGTAGGCTACTTGCATTTTGTGGACTGTAGAGATTTACCGTGAGCAGTTTGGGAAGGTTTCCTGTAGTTAAAGAAATGTGTTTCCTTGTGTTAAATAAATATGATACAAGCTCTTACTATGCTGGCACCAGTGTTTATTTCCATCCTCTTCACCAGAAAATACCAACAGAGTTCACTAGATCTTATCTAAGGGCTGAGGAAGGGAAAATATATTCACAATACATAGTCTTGTAAAATATGAAGATGACATCAAGAGCGCCATCAAGATTATATGGATGCTATTTATAACTAAAAAGAGAACATCCGTGGACAAGAGAAGTATTGAAACCATTGAGCCTGGAGGTCTCGTAGGGTACCCTAGAACTGTGTGAAAGGCATGTTTTTGCCTTAAATAGGAGAGAAAGTATTGGGAAACTGTGAATAGTCTCCGTATGTAACAAAGGTCAGTGCTTTTTAAAAGGTCACCTCAGGCAAATCTTAAATTCTTCTGAAGTCTTTCCTCCGGACCAAAACCTAAGATAATAATGCAGAGTATTTCTACAAGTCTCAGTTGTGTGTTTTTGTCATTAGCTGTGGCACACTAGGTGTCCCAGGGCTATTCAAAGTGATACTTACTCTGTCACTTTATAATGTAGCAGACAATCAGCAGCATACATAGCCCAGGATCAGTCAATGGTGAACATTTACATGAGTTATTACATATATTACAAGATACTGAAACATCCAGCTGTCTGTTATCCTCTCTATCCTGTAGCAAGTCTACATGGAGGGAGAAAATACCCTTTGTTTCCATTTGAGCATGCATTATCACTGCTGTCTCTTTAAGTGCTCATAGTTGAACATGTTACTTTTTTTACGGTCAGAAAAGTAAAAAAGTGTGTTTTTAAAGCATTTATGATGTAAGACCTGCTTCTGAGATGGAAGGAGGAAAATAATAAATTCTTTTGGTACTTAGGAGCAATTAATATTCAGCTCTTGCCTGATCTGGCACTGAATTTGTCTTGGATTACTTGGAAAATTGTCTTCTTCATAATCTTTTTTGTTATGGGTCTGTAAAGCAATCCTAATGATCTGGACAAGCCCTGAAGCACCTCTAAGGCTTTATGGAAAAATTAATTGATGATTCATTGCCCTTGGAATTTACTACAAGTGGAACATAATAGCTCAGGCAAATTCTCTCCCATACGTTAATAAACTGCTGTGGCACTGTGGTGCTTCTGTCTTGGCTTCTCAGTTATTATTCCTGTGTCATCTCAATTACCTGCTACAGGATCTTATTAATGTAATTCCCACCTAATCCCCTTTCCCTTTTTCCCTTTCCTGTGTCAGCAGCATTTCAATAGTAACCTTTTACTGTGTATACTTGTTTGTTCCATGTATTTCAGCACACTTTCTAAGGGCCACTTCCCATTCTATTCTACTCTGCATGACATATTAACACTAAATCCGTAATTTACTAGAAATCTTCCCAGAACTGTTATGGCTGGCTTGCTCTCTCCGTCTCTCTCTCCCCATCTGTCTCACACCTTAAAAAAATCCTAGTGCTTCCAGTTTTAAATAATCTAATATATTAGGAGTCAGGAAGCTGTGGTGTGATTTTGTTTTTGCCACTGCCTTGTTGTGTTATCTCTTTATTGATCTTGTCTCCCAGATCTGTAGCTTGGGACAAGAAAGGATGGAGCCATAGTGTCCTATTGAGCCACCAGCAGCCGAGTTCCACCGAGTGATCATGTACTTGCTTCTAGTCCATGGCAGGAGGAAAGTTATAATAACATGAAAGCTCCTGCACGCATGAGCTGTCTTCATGGTCCTGTGCAAGAACCAAGTGCAAATATACACACTCTTATATAGATAATATTCCTCATCCCACCTACTTGCAACAGTAGCTAAAGGTACTGTTTTCTCCTCCTATTACAGCTTAACCAGTAGTTTGGTAACAATGTGAAATCACATATTCACCCACACTGCTCTTACTGCACTTTCAGCCCACTTCTAATTCCTGAGTACAGGAAGTTACAGCGTTGTCCAGGTTGGGACACATGCAGAAGGTCACCTTGCAGGAAGCCGTCACTACTCACACTGATGTTCTGAAGGATGAAGAAACAATATTGTAGGGAGCAATTGGGTATTTTACTCCTCAGTATGCCATCTAACTTAGGTAGAGCTCAAACCAGTGTAAACAGAAAATTCCACTTTATTATCAGAAACAGTGGTGAATTGTGGTTAACATGTTTGTTAAATTAAACAATCCTTAGTGGCACTACTGAAGTCTGAAAGTGCCTGAAGGCCAGTTCAAATACTGTTAGTATAGTCTAAACTGAAACATATTTTCCATAAAAAGAAGCCACTTCTCTTAAAGAGAAAAACCTCTACATCTTCTTAAAAGAAACAGACTTATTTTGCTGTGTCTAATGTAACATGTCTTTATGAAAGTTCTCAGTATTGAGGCTATCACGTTTTATTTCCACAGGGAAGTTAAAGTGCTTGCTTAAAGTAAGTATTTTGAGAGAGGCAGAAAAAAGACCATTATTTTTCTGCTTGATCCTGCATTTACTACCAAACAAAATATTTACTCCTGTGAACAATCCTAGGAATTTTAGATTTCTACCAATTCCATATGGATTGTTCTTCACTTCATTTTTTTTTTTTAATAAGAATTAATTTCAGTGGGACCACTGGCACCACTAACCATTTACTATCAAGTCTTTTCTAGGTAGTCAATAAACACAAGTTTGACACTTGGTACAGGTGAAATAACAAAAAAATGATATTAAAATTATAAACATTTGTTACCTATTAGATTTTTGTTTGAATTTGTCTGTAGCATGATAACAGCAAAATAATGGTGTGCTTGACTTTCCTGGAATAAAAATATTTACCTCAGGGAAAGGATTCTGATATTTAAGTTCCAACTGTTCACCCTGGAATTTGATTCAGCATGCCTGTTCATCAATAACATTTTTATATTTCTTGATGTTGTCATGACAATCCATATTTGGACTCTAAACCTATTTTCTCAAGTTCTCCACCTTGCTCTGATCTTTGCATTGATCTGCTCTTCTTTTTCTTTTTTTTTTTTTAATTTACATTTCGCCTCACACAAAAGCAAAAAAGGCAATTACAATTACTAACTGAAATTACTGCTAAAAAGGCAACAGCAATTACAAAAAAAGTAGCATCTCGAAAAATGACAACTTTAAATTCTTAAATTTTGGCTCAGGATTTCTGTCTGAATACAGACCATGAGATTTGTCCCAGTTAAAGCTTTATTTTAGTATCTGCAGCTACAGCATGTAGCAAAGGTATTAGTTATTGCATGTTTCTTCATAAATTTGACGACAGAAACTTCTGGTACATTTTTGTTATGCCTTTATACTTTCTTGAACGACCAAAAGGCAATGACCATGGTCTCATCTTTAAAAACAAGCAGTGCATGGAACACATTAAATAATAACCCTTTCCAACTGAAAGGTAAACCTTGTCAGGGAAACTAACATGTACGCACATGACTTTGGTATATAGGTCTGGGAGGTTAATAATTTCAAGATGCAATCAAGATTCTGAAACTATTTCATGCTGCCTTCCTCTTTCCTAAAAGCAATCTAGGATGCCACTTTTAATATAATTTCAAATAACCTTTAAATTTTTCTTTAAGATATCCTTAACTATCCAGAAAAACATTGAATTTTAAGGAAGAAATCTTTAAAATTCCAAAGTTCTTACTAAATTTAATTCAGGAACTCTGATACAATCAACAAATAGTACCAAATTCAAAAGCTTTGTTGAACACCAAGAAATTAACTAGCCTACAAAACATCCTGTCAAGATGGTTTATGGGATAGTTGTTTTTTAGAGCAGTGATTATAGAAGCAATCCTCAAATGAAAACACATTTTATGAGAAAGATTCCTAGATTTCTGCAATTTTAAAAAAATGTTCCTAATTCAAAAGGACAGAAAATAAGGTCTCAGCATTAAATAACAGAGAAATAATGGTGACCAATGAGGCAGAGAGCATATAGTCATGAAGCAGAAACTGTGGTCATCATAAGATTTATGTCCAAAGATAATTTTGAAAAAACTTACAGCATACAAATCCCTCATCTCCTTCCCTTGCCTTGCCTTCCCTTGCCTTGCCTTCCCTTGCCTTGCCTTCCCTTGCCTTGCCTTGCCTTGCCTTGCCTTGCCTTGCCTTCCCTTCCCTTTCCTTTCCTTTCCTTTCCTTCCCTTGCCTTGTCTTCACTTA
>NW_010558471.1:19149-27514 GCF_000687285.1 Phaethon lepturus
TTCCCTTCCCTTCCCTTCTTTTCCTTTCCCCTGCATAAGACCCCCAGAAATAATCCTTTCTTTCTCATGATAAAGTCAAAATACACTATATTTTGAATGACAACATCTGAAATCCTCAAATGCTCTAAGTACTGCCTACCGTAGGAGTTTAAACAAAATGCCTAAGGCAAATCAATATTCCCCTGTCTTATTCTGTCATACTTAGGCCTTCTGTGATTTGGCAAAATTTAATATTGCTGTATCTGAGCCAGTGGTGAGATCTGTGAGATTGTACATGGCTAAGAGGTTCCCATACATGTGATTACTTGCACTTAAAAAAAAAAAACAAAAAACGAAAAAACTCCCCCTAACACAATTTGGACTTGATGATCTTGAAGGTCCTTTCCAGCCTAGTGATTCTGTAATTCACAAAACATTTTGTTCTCAGGCTTAAACTGAATAAGAAAACCACATGCCCTGATTTATTATGAAGAAGACCTCAGGAAGCATTTGAAAGGATAGCTGTAAACATCCATTCCAAATTTAACTGCAGGTACGTCCACTTTCATATGTTCTGTCAATGCATGCATTATTGATTGCATTCATTACTAAGCAATGCCTGATATCTTCAGTACAAAACAGATCCCTTAAAATTTTCATGAAACACAAATATTTCAGCTGCAACTTTGGAGAAAAATGTGACTAGACCATTTTAACCATCTCTATCTCTATCTTAGCAATTTCATTTGGAATTTTTTTTTCCCTTGAAAATAAGAGAAAGGAGGAGGATGAAGGCTCTCTAATAGGGGCTGCCAAGAGAATCAGCTCTCCTGCTCCGCTAGGTATGAAAGTTAAATTCCTCTTTAACTATCTGCCCTTCAGTTTGCTTCTGTGCATATCTATCTCTGTGCACTTGGAGAAGTCATCTGACATCTCCAGGGCTAATAATAATGTTGTTGCTGGAACAGGTTGTCACAGACCAACAGGCTGTAACAACAGGCTGAGGCAATTGTGGTGAGTAACAGCAAAAGCGGTGAGTTACTTCCTGACTGAGACAGGCTGTGGCTCTGTTTGCCTAAGAGGTTTTCCCGGTGATATTAGCGTTGACTGTGAAATGGCCAATTACAGCAGCCAACAGAGAAGTGGAGCATGTCTGTCTTCAGTGGGAGCAACTGAGTCTGTGAAGTAAAATAAAGCAGCCTCTGCTTAAAGTTCCTGGAATCCTGGTTACAAGGGCCAACAGAGAGAAGGAATGGGCTTGAAGATGGGTCAGATATTATGGAAGAGCTGAACTGCAGAGAGGTTGGTAAAGGATGTCCAGACAAGACTGCTGTAACTCTCAGCCAACAGAGTTTGAAGAAAGAAGGCAACAAAGACATATTTTGCCTTCTCATGCAAGCTGAAGCTGCACCTGGAAGTTTGGCTATTGTCAATAATAACTTAGGCTGGCAGGACTCAGTAACACAATGAACTGCTGAAAACTGGTTCCTAGCTACAGCCAGTTTGAATTAGCATAGATCCAGAGAAAAAACTGTTGGCCTTGATCACAGGAACCATGATTAAAATTTGGGGGGATTCATTTCCTGCAGCAACACATGTGGAAATTGCTCTATCCTAGAAACAAACTTCCATACTGCATCAGTCAAGAATTTATTGACAATCGGCCAATTATCTTGTGATAACTCTTTACAAATAACATTAAACCACTTTTTACATAATTTCATTATATATTTCAGATTTCAAGAAGCTGAATACTTCAGGCCTTTTCCCCAGAGACTCTACTGAATGGGAAAAACTGAACAGAAAAACATCCAGGAAAAGATACATCCTAGATAAAAAAGAGACAGAGAGGGCCATAGTAGTTAAGGTGCCTTATGCTGTTCCATAGATCTATGCAGGAGTTTGGTACAAAAAAAGGCAGATGAAAAATACAAATTATTGGCTTTTTCAATGCTTTGTTGTACACAGACACCAGAGATCCTATGAGGTCCTGATGGAACTGGTAGTGACTCCTTATTTCCATCTCCCTTGTCTGTTGAGAGCCAAAGTCCAAATCAAACTCTCACTCCAAATGTAGAACTTGGGAAAGCACAGATACTTTTTTTCAACATAGCTGTCTTGCTGTTGACCTGAAGGTTTTATGGTTTATTATGGACTTTCAAACAACTGGTTTAACTGCCCCCATCCACCTACTCCTCTCCTTACAGAACCTTAGTTGTCTCAGATAAAAGATGCAAAAGAATTAATTATGTGTTGTTTTAAGTAACACACAAACATGGAACAAAATTTGCCTTCATTTCTTTCACCTGCACATCATGCTCACCTTCAGGGTATACTTCTCAACACAATTCTTCCCTTTTAACAAAACAAATTTAACAAAGTATATTAGCAGTGGCAAAAGACCTTGAGAGGCTCCAAAGGTGTGGAGTTTTGTGGGCATCATAGATAGAAACATGCATATTCTTGTTTTCCTGAAAAGTTGAGGCACATTGAAGCCAGTCCTTAAAGTCCTTAAAATCCTTAAAATGAATTCTACAGATAGTACTTTCCTCTGGTTTCACCTCTCACAGTACTTCAAGAATCATTTTTGTGTTCCTCTAGTCATTCATTTAGGGAAAAAAAAAAAGAAAGAAGAAGAAATAAAACAGAAAGAAGAAGAAACAAGAAACCAAAACATGGAGAAAACCTTTCTTTTGTTGTAGGAACACACACTTCATAAAAAGAAAAAATTAAGATTCTTGAGTCACATGTGGTGGTTGTGTTTTCTTGCTACATCTGCTTGTCCCATTCCTGTCTCAGATATGTCTGTTCTTTATTTAGGTATGCTGCAGACGCTTAACCTCAGGGGTCTACAGCCTGGCATAGCACGAAAAGATGAAATTGGTTCCAGTTTTGCTTTCATAAATCTGACTATAAATTACTGGTCTCCAGTCACTCCTGCACAAACACAGTAGCTGAGACATACCTGTGCTGGGATGGGGAACCTCCAAAGTTTGAATGAGCTCCCTAGAGAGGAGCAAGAGCCACTGCTGCTGTGCCAAGGTTACCCAAGCCCTCTTATGAGCCAGCCTCCTGCTTTATACCAACTATTACACCATACACTACTTATCAGACATCACGTATCCGTCTGGATTTCAGGGAGAACTGATGAAGAGAATTACAAGCTTACACACACACCCCCACAGCAGTGTATTGTGACATATTTTCTCAGCCTTCACCAACAGAAACAGTGACAAATGCAAATCTCTACCCAGAATAATGACCTTTCTGATGTCAAAATTAAACCAACCCTGCAGTATAGTTTTACCTTATTATGATATTAATTACATCTAAGAAAAAGGAAGATCTTGAGTGGTTAAAACATGAAGAGCCACATTCAGAATCCAACTGTACTATTTGAAATTTTCTCCTAGATCCATAAATCAAATCTTTACATTTCATTTTTTACATCAATCTTCAATTTTTTTTTAATATTTTCAAAACCTAAAGGAAGGCATAAACAATGCTAAATAATACTCTTGCTCAAATAAGCTCTTTGACTGAGCAGAATCATTTTTAGCCACTGTTTAAGTAGCAAAAGAGTACAAGATGTAAAAGAAAAGTAGTTTCTCTGAAAAAGTAAAGCAATGAAAGGAAAGAATGTGGAGAAGTTAAGCTATGGAGATATGAAGTTAAGCTCTGTACAAGCAATGAAATATTTTTTCCAGCAATTTTGTCAAAACAGAACTAGATTTATGAAGATTAAAATCTTACAGTTTAAAAGATTTTTATAAATGGAGCTTCTACTTCCTGAGATAAGAGCCAGTCAGCTTGTACGTTTCCAGTTATAACCTCCCAGGCTATATTTGAAAATATTGCTCTTTGCAGACACAGGACTAAATCCTGTATCCTTTGCAGATCAAGAAAAAAATCCTATCTATTTCTATGAATTACGTCTATTTCTATGAATTCTAATTTTTTTTCATATTTGTTAGCTGTTATTGCACATGACATTTCATTTCGCATTACACATTCTCTCGCAAACTATACCCAACAATATGTGAAGGAATCATAGACTTGTCAGGATGGAAAAAGAGATTCATACTGCACTAATCTTTTAATTCCTTCTTTTTCCAAGCTCAGTGGTTGAGATTCTTTCATTATTATTTTTATTCATGTCTGAAACTAAACATCTTTTTATTGTTGAATTATGGTTACTGTTCTTTTCCATTGAATTCTAAGAGCTTGCATGGGTCTATGTTTTGGCTTTGTGATGAAAACAGTGTTGATAACAGAGGGACATTTTAGTTACTGCTGAGAAGTTCTTACACAGCACAGCATCAAGGCCTTTTTTACTTCTCACTCTCCCACCAGTGAGTAAACTGGAGTGCACAAGAAGATGAGAGGGGAACACAGCCAGGACAGCTGACCCAAACTGGCCAAAGGGATATTCCATATCATATGACATCATGCTTGGCAATAAAAGCTGGAGGAAGAAGGAAAGGGAGATATTCAGAGTTATGGCATTTGTCTTCCCAAGTTACTGTTAGATGTGATGAAGCCCTGCTTTCCTGGAAATGGCTGAACATCTCTGCCTGCTGATGGGAAGTGGTGAATGAATTCTTTATTATGCTTTGCTTGCTGTCCTGGGTTCAGCTGGGATCGAGTTAATTTTCTTCACAGAAGCTAGTGTGAGACTGTTTTGGATCTGGGATGAGAAAATGTTGATAACGTGCTGATGTTTTGGGTTGTTGCTGAGCAGTCAAGGACTGTCCAGCTTCTCGTGCTGGGCTGCCAGCGAGCAGGCTGGGGGTGCACGGGGAGCTGGGAGGGGACACAGTCGGGACAGCTGACCCAGGCTGGCCACAGGGATATTCCATACCGTATGACGTCGTGCTTGGTATATAAATCTGGGCAAAGAAGAAAGAAGGGGAGGGGGGATGTTCAAAGTTATAGCATCTGTCTTCCCAAGTAACCATTACGCATGATGGAGCCCTGCTTCCCTGGCCAAACACCTGCCTGATGATGGGGAGCAGTGAATTAATTCCTTGCTTTGCTCTGTTTGCGTGCATGGCTTTTGCTTTACCCGTTGAACTGTCTTTATCTCAATCCATGAGTGTTCTCACTTTTACTCTTCTGATTTTGTCTCCCATCCCACCAGGAGGGAGGGAGCGAGCGGCTACATGGTGCCTAGTTTCTGGATGAGGTTAAACCATGACACTTGCACACACGGCTTTTCCTTTACCTGTTAAACTGTCGTTATCTCAACCCATGAGTTTCCTCACTTTTACCTTTCTGATTTTCTTCCCCATCCCACTGAGGAGGACAGAGTGAGCAGCTGGGTGAGGCTTAGATGCCTACCAGGGTTAAACTGTGCCAGAGACAGTTTCCATAGCTGAATTCAGCAGTTACTTACGGAGCCATCTCTGAAGCCGCATTTTTCACAAGAACATACAGTACTCCTCTACAGCTGATAAAACAGATGCTTTTTGGATCGAGTACTGTGCAGGTATGTAGAAACACATCAAGCCACGGAAAACTATTCTGATGTTCATTTTCAAAATCTGAGAAACAGAACATAAGAAACAACATTCACTCCAAACATTTTAGAATAGCAAATTAATATTCATCATCAGAAAAGGTTTATTTCTAACCAATGTTTTACCCAGCATAAATATGCTATTTTCTCAGGAAAATTCTTTCTTACATTCTCCTGTTTTGAATAATCTTCCCATTGTTCATGTATGAAAGATAATGTAGTTATGGGATAACCTCTGCCTTCTCTAGGGGCTTCATTTCTTTCCTTTCTCAATTCTTTACATTTTTCCTAATCTGTCCCTAAGTCTGGAACATCACACATCTGGCATGTACTTCCATCTCTTCTTTTGGATTCTTCCTTTAAACAAAAACTCCTCGCTTTTCTGAAAGTGCTTAAAGTGTTGATCCACTCCAGGAAATATACTGTCTCCAGCCAGCAGTGCTTTTTATTAAAATGTTTACATTTAAATTAGAACCATCCCTTAGTTGCTATTTGTAAGACCCAATCCTGTCTACCACATCACAGAATTAAGTTAAGAAGAAGAATCTATGTGTTTTCATCTTTTATACCACTGAGTCACTCTAGTGTGAAAACAAGAGATGTCGATAAGCTTAAATTAAATTAATTCTATTCAAATACATCTGTGCGGTGCTGGAAATGGATAAACTTAGCAGGAAAAGTAGAAGTCCACAGGGTAGGTAACAGAAGAGGAATCTGTCTTTAATCTGATTTTGGACCAAACAATAAGTGACGAGGACACACAGCCTTTCCCTCTCGCACAAACAGAACAATGACCCTGGCCGCCTCATTCTGCCAAGCGCCCCAGCATCTGCTCCAGCAAAGCCCCTCAGCACACACTCAGCTCTGGTGTGCAAATTAACCCGAGGGTAGCTGAAAGCTATGGCCACCTCCTCCACTTTGCTGGATCAGAGCCAGAATATCCAAGGGTCGTAAAGCAATTCCTGAAACATTAAGTGTATTTTAGGAAATGTTTGAAAGAGATCCAAGAAAGCTTGCAAAGCCATAAACACGTGCATATTTAATTAAATTTCTTGATACAGAAACACAAGAGAGAACTTAAGGTCGCTTATACCTTTAATATATCTATATCTGAAGCTGTGTACTAAGACCCTCTTCCTTGATACACGTCCATGCTAAACCTGTCTAGAGGAAAACAGAAACAAAAGAACACAAAGAAAATGCACATACACTTCTGTAAACTATCCTGCATGTTTGACTCTAGTTTTAAGCAAAGGTGTCAGTTCTCATTTTTTATAAATCAGTTCACCAATTCCTACTTGGGAGGTAACTGCTCAAAGTTCTCACATGGTTGCTCTCCTAGGGGAATCTAATTTCTCAGTTTCAACATGCCCAAGGCATCTGCTTTCCTTACCAACAAGACACAATCTTTCTGTCACTGACATCAGAGGAATTATCAGTACATTTGACAGCAGTGATGTTCAGCACTGAATATAGCTATCATATCAGCAAAAATAACATGGCAGTTTGCTAGAAAAGGTGTGAAAAGAAGGACTTAGAAAGCTTTCATTTATGTAAAAAAAAATAAAAAAATCAATATTATTTTAATTTGACCATTAACATTTCAAGAAGTGGTTTTTCAAGACAGATAAAGGTCTCTTGGTCACAACAAACTCTGCCTGAGGATACCAAGAAAACACTGAAGAAATGATTGCTTGGCAGTGGTTTACATCATTATAGATAAACTAGTAAATAATTAGAAACTTGATCAGAGAAAAGTTGATCTCCACAGCAAGAAATTATGTTTGGAATTTTTTTTTTTCTATTCAGAGAAAACTTTGAGATACTTCTGTACTTGGCTTCTTTTTAATAATAGTTCACTCTTTGAAGACTGTGCTGCAAGCTTCAACAAGCCTCAGGAACTAGACTGTAGATCATTTTAAGCTATATGAAAAGTGACATAATCAAATGCAATCATTAGCAAATATCTGCTCATAAGGGTTTTAGTGCTAGGGCTCTTGGCTGTTTACTAGAAACACAAATACCCTGTCAATACTACAGAACACAAACCACATGTTTTGTATACATACATGTATTTTAATAAAAGAACTGGTCAGGAGAGTGGAGGCCAGCTTTGTGTTAAAAAGTTTGTGTTAAAGGATATTTAAGTCTAGGTCTTGTTTCTGCAATAGAGTTCCAGCTTACATTCATATAATAAACCACTTAGGTTCTTCTTTTTGAGTGCATCTAGTATACAGTTGCCAATATGGCTATGTTCAACAATTTAAGAACTAGGGATAATATTTTGGGTTTTGGTTTTTGTTTTTTTGCTTTAGAAGACAAAATTCCACTTTGAAATGACTGAAAATGGTATACAAACTTTAGCAAAATGTCTCCTGAGGTTTTTTGTTGTTTAAATGAACCTGGTGCCACTGAGCTACCTTCAGGCTCAGGAAATAGTCATGGTCTGATTAGAGTCTGCAAAAAAAATTCTCATTTTTTCTAGTGAGCACCAGTGCTTTGTTCTCCGAAAGGCTGATTTGCACCTTTAAGAAAGGTAAGCTAACAGATTTTTTTTTGGCCATTTATTATTGACACTCATAAAACCAAGTAACATTATATAACTCCTAACATAATTCTTCCCAGCATGAGGCAAGCAGATGATTGTAATCTTTGGTAAGTCATCAGAATTCACTGAAACTGAAAAAACTTCCAGTTTGGAAATTCAAGTTGACTTGGAGGAACTAGACATCCATTTCAATTTTTGTGGGCTAAAATTTTATAATAAAAAAAAGCATTACCATAGCAATGGCACTAAAGATTTTTTTCCTTCTTTAAATGCCTTCTTTGCTTCAGCCTTTATAGCCAGTCCAGGTATCCACAGGGTAT
>NW_010558472.1:0-17217 GCF_000687285.1 Phaethon lepturus
CCTTTCCAACCTTAGTGATTCTGTAACATTTAATCAAAGTAGTGTCTGAACTGCTGGAACAGGCTGAGAATACGTCACATTAAAGTAAGAGCCTGTAAAACCAATACTTCATTTTTTAGAGTGAGCTTCTTGAAATCAGCAATGCCATAATTGTCATCTTGCTTTGCTAGTAAAATACAAGCTCTTTCGTGTTTTTAAGTAAGGACTTGGACATTTGTTATACATGAAGAGGACACAGCAGTCCCCTAACATCAGTTCCCATTCAAACCATCTGAATCAAATCCACAGTTTTTTTCATAACAATTGAAATCTCATCCTTAGACTTCATTTCATTCTCTATCTTTGCATTATCCCTAGCTAAGGCTTCCTTTCCAGTAATGCTCTGCTATGTCAAATTCTGCTCAGTACCTGAGCTTGGAAATGCAGTTCGTTGTTTTTCAACAGGGGGAGAACATTTACTTGCCCACAGTTAGATAGGCATATTTTGAGAAGAGTCCATCTCCCATTAAACATTCAAAGCTCTTATGATATACTGGCTCAAATCTTGATGAACACCTTTTCCATGAGGATTTTGTTATTGCCTGTTATTACTGTCTGGATTGTTTCATTATTTCACAGCTCCAGAAGGTAAAAGCTTTACACGCTACCATCCACAGAAGATTGAGCTTGCAGTTGTAAAGACAATAGCTTTAAAGAAATTTAGGCTTTGGGGATTTCAATTCTAAAGATATTTTAGAAGGAATAGCAAGATGAGAATGAGTATTAATGTTTGTTGGTGGGGATCATAGGGAGTATTAAAGAGGACACACAAGCTTCTTGCTCTGTGAAAAGTCTGTAAGAATAAAGTGGCTGTCCTGTATGATCTAGGTGCACCTTATGAACATCATAATGCAGCTACAGAGAAGCTATGCACCTGGTTGCAGGATAATTAAAATGAATTGTTTAAAATTTGAGTTTTGAAAACATCAAAAATGCCAACAGTCTTCACAAGTTCTTGTTCATTAAGCATCTATGTAACACTAAAACCTGTAACAAAATTCCAAAATCTCTAAGAAAGTTCACCCTCCACACCTCATAGAATTACAGAGCTAACCTATCAAGGTTGAATACCTACAGTTTTAAAGATACAAACACAGTAGGAGTAATCCTTATTCTTGGAATCTTTTATAGAAGAATATTTACCTGACAATGTGACATTCACTGCAGTGTGTTATTTTAAACTGGTAAACTGTCATGTCTTCACCATGATAAAAATAATTTATAGATGGATAATAAAACGCCCCTATGCTATAGCATGTATTTCACACTATTTCCAGGGTTCAAAACTTTTTATGTTGAAGTCTTTCCTTCTCAAAGCTAAAGTCACATTTACAGGAATACAGGAACTACAACAATCAATGGCAACGTGAGCAAGTGTTCCACCTCCAACAGCAACTAGCTCATTTGCTTCAGGAGAACATTAAAAACCCTGCAATGGACAGTTATAAGATAGTTTGCCTGCCAGGCTAACCTGCTTTCTACACACTTTAGGCAGGTATGAGCTTAAACGACAACAGAAAGGATTCAGAAGAGGTATCATATATTTCTTTTTCTTATTGAATTGTCCAATAACAATCCAAGATACTGAAAATCTGTTAGGCAAGCCAATCTTTCTTTCCAAACTTACTCAACTAAAAGACCATTTGACATAGCTACACAGAAAGGTGGCCAAAGAGTGAAAGAATGATCCTCAGCTAAAAGGAATCCTTTCCACCCTTGGGACACCCTCCCCACCTCTAGCCTCCTTCCTCCCCGCTTACCAAGAAAGATGATCCCCGGCCCCGGCGCAGCTCTGCCATTCAAGGAGCAAACCAAACAATTCACCCCCCAGCAGGGAGAAAAACGCCCTCCCTTCCCCCACAGACTGCTCCCTCCCCCCCCCAGCACCAAAACTTCAAGGCCCTGTCTTAAAAGTATTTTAAAGGAAAATTTGTTTGTATTTTTATTTACATTTTATATTTTTGTACATATTGTTAGGAGGTCTGCCATTTTTAAGTGATCTGACCAAAAAGAGGGCTTTGAACTGTATACCTCTCTTGCTACCTATCTCTGACTTTGCTTGTGGTGTGACCAGGCCCAAACCATTATCTCAAAAGAGACTAAAACAAAACCTTGTAAAAAAATAAAAAAAACAAAACAAAAACAAAACAACCCCAAACTTAAACAAACAAAAATGAAAAAAAAAAAAATTTACAATCTTATTCTGAGCTTTCCAGTACTTTTTTTATGTGTGTACTTTAGCAGTACCATAGATTGTGGTTTGTATGAGGTGGGAAGGCCAAAGATAACCAGGTGGTTTTTCTGTTTGGTGTTTTTTGTTTGTTTTTCTCCTGTCTATGAAGTTGCTGGGTTTTTTTAAATTTCCCCCCCCCTTTTTTTTTTCCAGCCTGTTTGATGTATGTGTGAAACAATGTTGTCCAACAATAAACCAAAATTTTATTTTGCTCAGTTGTCCTAATAAGGCTACCTCCCAACTGCTGCTTTTTGTTTTAATTTTCTTTTGTTAAGAAAAAATTTTTTTTGCTCTCTACAGCTTCCTGAGGAGGGGAAGTGGAGAGGGAGGTTCTGATCTCTTCTCCCTGGTATCCAGTGATAGGACACACGGGAATGGTTCAAAGCTGCACCAGGAGAGGTTTAGACTGGACGTTAGGAAGGATTTCTTTCTTTTTCTGGTCAAACACTGGAACCGGCTTCCCAGAGAGGCGGTCAATGCCCCAAGCCTGTCAGTGTTTAAGAGGCATTTGGACAATGCCTGTAAACACATGCTTTAACTTTTGGTCAGCCCTGAATTAGTCAGGCAGTTGGACTAGATGACTGTTGTAGGTCCCTTCCAACTGAAGTAGTCTATTCTATAAACTTCTGATCTTCCACCTTGCTATTCTGTCTTTGAAACACACACAACGCTTCAAGCCTATATGGTGCCTAGACAATTAATCATATATTTAAATGGTACAGAAAGGTACAAAAATCTTTCGATGACTTGGGATGCAAGGAGAATGCAGGTTGGGTCCAACTTTTAATATTAGATTCTACCCACCTATATACACCTACACAAAATCTGAAGAATGATCACTTTCCTCAAGATAAAAACACCAGCAAGATACCTCTCCCCCAGATTCACCTGGTAATTGTGTAACAGAACAGAGATGAAGTACTTCAATCACAGGATTTTTAATTCTCAGTTAGATGAAGCCCTATTACTGACATCTCCTGCAGATCTCCAAAACCAAGCTAAGGTATCTACCTATGACAGCAGCTCCAGCACAATGATATTAAGTAACTGCAGCCAGACTTTGTCATCTCTGTTAATGGCCAGCTGACAACTGTGTCTAGCTTCCATAATTTGCAGCTGAAAGCTCTTTAGAATATTTTATAGCTATAGCTACCCTTTTAGTAATGCAGCACACTTCCTTGTTTTTCTTCAGTTCAAAATGGTCTACTGTTGATGTCAGAATTATTCAGTAAAATATAAAACACGTTATCAAGCATTATATAGAGTGGGGGAGATACAAACTCTGGAAGAGTGAGCAAAGAACTGTAAGATTCACCATATATATCCCTCTATTTACATGTAAATCACATAGCCACAGCAATGTGCTTAATCCAGGCACATCAGCTAACAATATTCATAACTATTCAAGCTTCAGCAGCGTTCAATATTCTGAGAGCTACGTGACCTGAAGCAAATGGGAAAGGTGCCAGGAAACACAATCTTTCCTGCAGCAGAGCCTGCGTTTCCATGATGAAAGATTAATCAGGGTTTACTTTGATAGGATTAGTACTCAAGCACAAAACTCTGGTTCAGATCTCATTACTACAGTGCATATCCTTCACCTTGATGGATCCCGTGCTGTCTTGTTACAGGTACAAAAATCACCTCTCACTAATCTAAAAGGCAGAATAACCTCTACTTATTTAAAAAAAACCCATAACTAACCATGATGATTTAGAAAGGACAACTGCTCTTCAGAGGTTGGTGTTAATTTTAGAACTAGCATTCGTATTCAATGCAAGATTTTTTTTTTAAATATACCTGTTTTGTAATTATTTACTACATTACCTAATCATCTCTAGACTGTAACGGTTAGAGACAAGGCTCACATTTGACTATGTCCTGTCCAAGGACTAGGACAACACAAAAAATAAAATGTAACAAAACAGGCGATTTTAAACTATTCCATCTGACTTGCACCTTGAAAGTTTTCAGGGGAGAATTCTAACTGTGTAAGCAGACACTAGGAGCTGCTGAAAGATCAGCTAACACCCAAGATTAGTTGCTACAGAGCTGTCACGTAGGTTATTAGCAGAAATGGAGACCTGTAAGTTGTCAGGGAAATTACATCTCTAACTCTTCAGTGGGAACTAGTATTCTGGACAAAATACACAGAGGAATTGCTTTAGTCATCTGTAGCCTTTAACAAACACATATCAGGTGCATTTACATAGCAATGCTACAAAATTGATTCTCCCTCAGGAACTTAAATGGTTCTCCTGAATGCCCTTTATCCACCCAAATATTTAGGCTTTCTACAGATTAATGTTCTCCCTTCTCCCCATCTTCCCTTCATCTTGCTCCCACTTGCCCTCTTCAGATGTGGGTCATCAGCAACACATGTGGCATTCTCAAACACCTCTGTTTATAATGCGATACACTGGCTTTTTCTTCTGCTCATTCTAATGCCACAGTATCTTCTTAATTTGTATCATTCATAAACAACTATTACATTAAAAATACCTCTACAAATGAAAGCATGTATTTGCTTTTCCACTACAGTATTTCTGAACAGTGATAATAAGTATCTGCCAGTCCCAAAGACACACAAATTCACCCAGGAATTGCGTACAACAAATGACTTTCAGAGGCTTGGCCTTGCTGCTTCAACTTAAAGCATTTCCTAACAAGGATAAGGCTTTTCTGATAAAATAAGGTTTGTGTTGCTTATAGAAGAAATACACATAAATTTCTCATTTATGAAATCTGTATTTCTACATCAACATCTCCTGACTTCAGTTTCCTTCCATTTTGACCTCTGAGTCATCATCTGTTCTTACAACCAACCTGTCATTACCAAATTTCTAAATGTCAAATATATAAGTATACAGACCATATCAACTAACAATGTTCTCTCTATAGCCTTGCTTCAATCTACTTTTCAGAAACATCAGCCATAAACTTCAATAATGCTGTAGTAGGCAGACAAAAATTTTTATAGACTATTATCTTGGTTTTCTGGACTAGACAAGCCTTTCTAAAAAAAGGAGAAAAGCTTCACTATTTACAGTGACAGGTAAAAGTGAGGCTCTAAAGAAGGCCTTGTTTTGCCTTTTCCAACATAGCCCTCTCTCTCTACTACATTTTGGTGGTGTTCAAGGTTTTCATTTTCCTTCATCTTACAGAGTTCTTCCAAGGAGAGCATAAAACTTAAGACACAAGCTACGCACTTGTTCAATATTTCTGATAGACAACAAATGATTGCTAAGCATTTTCCAAGGTCTGACATACCTACAGACTAACCATCACTTGCACATATTTTTTGTATTACTTGCAAATTGATGTGTCTTGTGTTAACCACCGACATTTAATTAGTTTGCATAAATTTTACTACTAGTCATTTATGGCCACGTTAATTTTTGTATATTAATCCACACTTTAAAAAAATAAAATTACATACACCTTTTAAGGTGACTCTAAGTTGTAACAACTGACCAGCAGTACTTTTATTGTATTAACCATGCCAAGAGAAGGAGAAGGACTGAGGTATGTAAAACAACAATCAAAACATTACCATTTTATCAGCATGCTCAAAAATGTCCCTTAATATAAAAGTTTCACTTATGTCAAACTACTCCTGAAACAGTTTGGAAAAGCATCTCATCCTTGTTGCCCTCATTTTCCTTTTTTCACTTCCTTTGAACAATATTTATAAGAACCCTTAGCACTTACATCTGGAATAAAACCAATTTCATTAAGGTGGTTACTCAGCTCTGGATCGTGGAATGCAATCATCTGGGAAAACACCGTCAGGTATTCTGAAATGATAAGCAAATTCAAGATCATCATCAAAAATGCAAGCCACCACATGCTGCTAGCTCACAATAGAGCTGTAGAAAAGGAAGAACACTATTTTTAAAAAAAAAAACATACGATAAAGCAGCAAGGAAATACCACTACTGTCCTCCTTGTCACCATTACATTCAATACAGAGGAAGAAAGGTTTCATTTCTCTTCCTCAGTACTTCTCAATTTGGATTTTCAACAATGGTTTACTTGGTTCATACTTAGGTTGTGAGATGTGTTAAACATGCAAAGTTATAGACTTTGCAGTATGAGTATGAGCCACAAGATATTGATGTAAGCAAATTAGAACAAGACTGTTGCAAGGATTTTTAAGAGCCAAACTGTTTTAGTGATACACAAAGTTTATACTCTTTAAATTATATACTGTGTGGTTTCTTTTCTACAAAGTTAAATCTTGTAATCCAGAAGTTGAGGTTTTAAGGCAATGGGGCTTTAAGGTTACCATTTCCATGATCAGTAACATCTTAATTTGTATTTTTCAGAACAGATAAGGAGAAATACTTATTGTAAAAGACAGAATTTATTACATCTTCCACATGGCACATTAGGCTGACGGGTACAATTTAATTAAGTTGCCTAAATAACACTTGCTTTTAATTGGAAGAGAAGCAGACAGCAGAACACAGACACTGACAGATTTTTCTCTCTCTGTTCTGCCCCTCTCCCAATTTTGTCCACGCTGTCATATGCTTTGTTAGAAGGAAGATGAAGAGGCAATAACATTGCAATTTCATAACAGATGGCAATTCCTTTTCCTCCATGCTCCCAAGAAGAGAGTAATTAGGGCCCAGACAGCTAGTTAAGGGGAAGAAGCGACAGAGGTCTCTTAAGCTCCCAGATCAGAATATGCCAGTATCTCAATGCTCCACAGTCTACTGTCCCCAAATATAAGCCCCCAAACATCAAGTCCACACAGCTCCACAACGTAGCCATCCAGAGTTGCCATTGCTTCCCGTAAAGTCTACTGTAGGGACTAGCTGTCTCTCTCAGGTGAGAGCAAATAACTTCCTATTACTCAGGTTGTCTTCATTGCAGAAGTGGCAAAATTAAATTCCAATTCCCTCTGCTAAGAAGCACTGAAGCAGCTCTGCTGGGATAATTCCATGCATAGACACCTTTATTTAAGAATAGAAGTGGGTCTAAACATTCAGTTGTTTATAGACTCCTATCTTACTTAAATCTTGATTATCTGCACTCAAGTTAGCTCCCCTCTGGTTAACCCAGCAAGTTAAGGACAATCGCTCTGTAAAGTAATTCTATTTGGACTAGAAATTGTAAAAGCTGATTCTGCCTCAGAAAGACCGATAAACAATGCTCTCACTGTAAGAACACAAGGGAAACAAGCCACAGTCCTACGGCATATTGTACTTGAAAGGATGCTTAATTCCTCAAGGTAAGTTGCAATAAAAATTAAGACCTCTTGAGCCTACTTCAGAACTTCACAACTTTTGCTTCAGTCAACTTTGCAAAGACAAAGCCACAGCACACTAAACCTCTTAGGAGGTTTCTGGCACCTTAGGAACGCCAGCCTCCCCCTCTGATACTGCAACTCCATTATGCCACAGATGCCCTTGCAGCACCTAGCTGGGGAGTTAAGTGGGTAAACAGACTGATAATGACTTTTGTGTCACCAAGGCCAGACTGCTCTGGGGCAACTCACATATCTCATGTTTTCTCAGTTTTGAGCCAAAATTATTCACACACATAGAAGTTATGGAGATAACTGAATCCACGCTTTAAATTCATACCACACAACATGATAGTGATCACAAGTCAGGGACAGCAAAACAGTAATCCTACACATTCCTACACATTCAGCCATATGCTGATGAAAACAATTTCACCATTAGCTTCCCTGAAGCACATTTATTTTAAAAATGAAGATTCATACCCATGATGGTTCTCTACAGATATATGACAGGGTGATAAATACCATCTTTATTTGACTAGCCAGTCTCATGAAATATAATTACTGTATGGGATTACATGGTTAATTAAGGGTCTATTGAAAACACACAAATCTTCACAAAAACGTATTGCTTAGGTCCAGCCAATGGCTGTTGGTTGGAATTTTATTATATGAATTTTTGTTTTACATAGTGGGGTATTCCATACCCAAACCCCTTTAACTGCTCTTGCTTCCTATTTCATGTAAGGAAATACATCTGATAAGCTTAGAAAAAACAGCTGTGTTCATTGTATAGGACAAGTTCAGAAACAATGTATGTCGAACTCTGCAGTTTGAAAGATTCCTCCTGTCCATCCCTACGTGAAAGACACATAGAAGCTAAGAAGCTGAAATTGCAGGATGTTAATCATCCTTAACACTTTCTTCCAACCCAATAAAGCAGGGAAATTACACAGAATTCTCCTTTAAAACAGTATTTACACGTTATTGTTTGACATATGACCCTAGAAAGGATTAAATCAGAATACTGAAATAATCCCAAAAGGTCCAGTCTCCCCAGGTCCTTGACGATGTCAGTTGTTGCACAGGAACTCAGAAACACATAGACTGCTTTGGTTCACAGAATCCTAATTTCTAACTTTGGCTGATAAATATTTTTGTAAAGCCCCTCTGAAATAACATGAGGGAACTCTAGAGAGCGAAAGTAGTATTTTATGCAAGAGTATACCCACTTGAGAAAAGTCTTGACCAAGCTATTAATCTTGAAGTCTAAAGTGGTTGTCTCCACAGGAGCATCTGATACAATATAGTTACTCTTTTCATCTTTAGACCTTTTACTGTCCCTTTTTTCCCCCCAGCAAGCACTCTTTCTTTACAGAAGAATGCAAACAAGTTCTCTTGAATAGTTTTTCAAACTATTGTTTTATATATTCAATTCCTAACAGCTCTTACCCACTGTCTTTGACATGTAAACTCTCCTTACCACTGTGTTCCCTCCTTATTTTAGCTCTCTCCCTATTATCCAATATGTCACTCCTTTTACGTCGAATTTTTTTTGTTGATCCATTCTTAATTTCCTTTAATTTTTTGAAGACAAATGACAGACACCATTTCTAAGTCAAGGCATTTCACAAGTTATATACAAAAGAATTTCTTTAAAAGATATACAGGGACAGCAAGCCATACTGAAACCCAGTATTCAATGAAGACTCATAACTGCTTGCAATTAAAAACATTCGTTACCACCTGTTTTTTTTAAACTACTGATGGCTTTTCAAACAGTTTCTTTTGGTGTTTAAAAACTGCAAGACAAATTAGCTTTCCAACACAGATTGTGACAGGGTAGCTTTCTAGGTCTAGACAAATCCTTCTTTGTGTTTCCATGAAATTTACAATTAATTTTCAAGTAGAACAGACATTTAGCTCCTAGCCCGTGTTTTCATTTATCTGAGATACCTATATAGTTGTTGAAGACTGAACTATGGAACATGATTCCTCAGAGTTCTCCAACTCCTGTCCTGTATTCAATAACATTATCTTCGTTCAGTAAGAAATCCCCCTCAAATCCCTAACTCTCTCAATACTGTAACTTCCATTTTCTGAGGAGTCCCTAGTTTGTACTGTTCCTCTTCATTTTCCCTCATAGTCAAAATAGCTCCTGTAACAGCATGATTTTGATCACCTGAAGAGTAGGTCTTTACAAGCTAACACTGGAAAGACTATTTCCTCATTTTACAACTTTGCGTGATCAACTGACTCTTACCTTGGATATTACCCAGAGCATTTTTTGGGTGGGGTTTTTTTTGTGTGTGTGCAGCTGGGTTTTTTCTGCTGCCCGAATCTTTACCCACTTATTTCTTTACTATTTTTCTTTCAGAGCTGTTGTCCTTATTTATCAAAAATAAAGCTTTTGAAAGAAACAGGTTGATATTTCTATAGTGTGATTCTAGTTGGGTTACAATTTTACAACCACTGGAAAAAGTATATTTGTGTATCCAGAAATAATTCTACTTCTGTCAGAACTACAAAAAAAAAAATTAAAGGTATTTACTTACCTTGAATAACATGAGAATTATCCTTCAGAAAGAAGTTATACAAATACTTGGGGATAAAAGCAGACATGCAGGCATATGCCAGAGCTGAAAGAATTAGAAAAATGGATGCAACTACAGCGGTAGAAACATAAGTACACCTAAAAAAGTTCATTATTAAGCACATAAGAAGCATAAATACTTAAATGAATCTATGCACAAAAATGATTGTAAAACACATGAAAAGGGCACACTCCGCATAAAAGAATTTTAAAAGCTCCTAAAAAAAGTCTCCTTCTGTCACTGAGTAATCAATATAAAGCTGGCTGGACCTGATCTGCTCCCAGTTTATTTCCATACTTTTAAGTGACAAAGTAATGAGATGATGTTTGGAAAGCCATGATGATGTTTGTATCAAAAAGTGAAGGTCCATGGATGAATAAAATTTTAGAACACAGTTTCAGACAACTGCATTGTTGCAGTCTTCTAGGTTTTCTCCTATAAAACTTACACTCAGTTTATGCTCCATCAGACTAGCATCTTGTCTCTTACTTCAGCTCAGAGACTAAAGACTATAGAATTCAGAAGAAAAAACAGTGGAATATAATTAAAAATACTGCCAAAAAATGGACAAAAACATCTTAAATTTTTCAATGGCTCCTCACATACATAGCAAATAGAGATTAGAGGGTAAAAACTTAAGTGTTTATCCCCTTGATTAATTCCTGGGAACTTGGCTGAGAGACAATCTAGACAATCTATTCTAATACAATTCTTAGCCATGGTGATAGACCACAGATATAAAAGAGAAATCTAGGTTTGTTGTAAATTGTCCAAAGACAATAAATATAATTTTGGATGTTTCTAAGCAAAACATCAGATTTATAGCAAATATGACAGAGGGTCATGTTATAAACAAATTGTGTGTTACAACTTTTCTAGCATTGAAACCACTTTTTAAACACCCAAGCCAAATGTGTACAGTTAAGTTCGTAAACCAGAACAGAAATTTTTACACAATTCACTACTATCATACATTGCTTCAATGGGAAGGAAACCAGGTTCTACAATTAGATTGTATAGGAACATGTCCAAAAGCAAGAAAAACCTGTTAAAATTAGTGTGCACAGTAGGCATAATAGGAGTCATGGTCCTAAGAAACTAGTTTCCCCCCCCACACCTTATATAAAGAAAGCCAGGTGCAAGAGAATACAAGATTGAACTAGACCTATTCCGAACAAATTACATTTGAAGAAGATAAAGGCCACATATCCGAAGCTGGTCCGATAAGCTTTGAGGCATTTCAAACCACCATCAGCTTTTCCGAATAAAGCTAGTCTGACAGGTTAACAGTTAGGTTAACAAATAATGCATTCACATTAAACAAGGCTGAACTACAGCCTCACTGAAAAAGACACGTACTAGAGAAAAAAACCTTGATTATAGAAAAGCAAGAAACATTTGTACTTTTAATCATATCTTCATTACTGTACTTGGCAATAAACACAGGGTTTGAACCCCTGCTTGAACAACAGTACACCACATACACTTTTCAAAAACCAACCACTTCTTTTGACCTGTGGCAACAAGAGCTTTAAAATTCCTTTGTAGCTCCAGGAAGTTTCCACCTATAAATGGGCACACATGCATCTGTCTACAACTAGATACAGATGACAGACTGTGCTTCCCCTTCACCCGCAGCAGAAAAAGGTACTCACCTTCATTGTTAAAATTCAAGTACAGAAATGGTGCACAAAGAGAGTCAAGACCTAAAGAGAGAAGAGCCACAAAGAAACGGCATAAGGAGCTCATTTATTGTAATGCATAAGATAAATTAATTAATCATGAAAATTTGCATACTTAATACTGATTATAATACTACAATATCAGGCTTCACATGTAATACTGAGAACAACTGTGAAATCAATGCATGAAAGCAGAGAGGATTTCAAATTGTTGAACTATAATGATGAATTGATTATTCTGCCAAGGCTTCCAAGATATGCAATTTACCATCCCAAGAACTTGCTCAGTACCTTCTGCAGTTTTACCTTGGAACGGAACAGTAAGCAAAGACTTTTTTTTTTTAATTAAGGTGATTGAAACTTTAGGAGAGTAAATATATAAGAAAAAGTGGGGCAATTTTGCATTACAAATTAAATATAAGCTAGTAGGATCTAAATTTGCAATAACCCATGGGTTCATTCTTCAACATAAATAGAAAGGAAACCACTCAAAAAAAAGCTTACATTGAAGGGGGAAGAGAGGAGGTATTTTTAAGTCAGCCGTGGCTTTTCAGTGAATTATTTGACCTTGCCAGCTAGTCAAACTCACCTTGCCAATACACCAAATCAGGATGGGAAACAACCCAGGCCTTCAACACACGTCTGAACTTTGCATGACCCTCTGGTGATGACAGCAATTCATCATACTGATGGCAACGAGGAATATCAACTTCTATCTGCACCACAGCCAAGCATATAACGTAAAGAGAAATCAGGGTAAGTGAGGTAGTACTACAGCAATCTTGCAACACTAGAGGTGGAAGTCAGCCAGAGAATGTAGGTTAGACCATCATCATAAACAGTCTGCTTCCTCCATCACTCTCAAAACCAAAACTGAAAGGGGTCAGAGGACTAACAGCCCTGTCTGAGATTAAAAACAGAGATTTCGCCCCTACCCCACCGCAGATTCCTATTTTTAAAAGTGTTCTAACCCTTGAAAAAGGCAGAAAGCAGATTCCAGTTATAATTTTTTTCTGACCCAACTTTTGGACTCATTTCAGGTGCTAATATCACTTTGCTTTACAGGATTCTCAGAACCGTGTACCCAATTTGATGGAAAATATTTCTTTAACCAGTCGAAAGGAACAGCTGCTGTTCGTCATGTCTTTTTATGTGTGGCAAGACTTCCTGGAGAACCAAAATCCTCAAGAACGCACTTCTGTGAAGCACAGTTCACCTTACAGGATCTCAGGGTACTCAGCACTATCTGGTACAAGGTCCAACAGGCACAAAAAAAAATTCGATAAAAACAGCACTTTTAACAATACAGCAGTAATATTGTTCACTACACCTCGCTGCTGCTACAGAAACAGTGATTCTGAAGTAAAAGAGGATTTCATTTTCCACGTTATAATTTGAGTTAAACTACTTCTTCCTTTCTGTTTTGCAAGATTCTTGCTACAGCATAAGGTTAGAGGACAGGGGAACCCTTTTAATATTATCAGCCACATCTGCTGTAATAGGCACATGACTGCGACTGGTGGAAAAGCTCTTTGCATTACTTTAAGTAACAATATTTGATAACACTGGAGGTCTTACTTGTCTGTCTGTAGGAATCGGTGTGTCTTTATCAATGGCATCATATTTTGCTTGTATGGCACCCTAAATGTGGAAGAATAATATCTGAATGTAGAAAGCCCTTACTAATGTAAGTGTACATTACAGTGTACATGCTGATATACAGAAGTTGACTGTTTTTGTTAGGTGCTTTAGTTAGCAACATTCCCCCCCCCCCCAAATTCCCCAAGTACAGAAAATTCTGACAGCTGAATTTTAACAAAACCATCTTTATTTTTTCATAATTCAGGACATATAGACCTTTCTGTGACCTCCTCAGTATCGTCTTCAGTGATTTTCAGTTTTATGCAGAAAGCTATGTACTTGTTACAGTTTTCCATTTTCAAGTCAAGAGATGCTCTCAATTTAAATTCAGTGCTTATCTCAGCCACTGGCAAGTGGCTTTCAGCATTGTCTCTGTAAAGGCACTGAATCTAGCTGCCTGTTAATTAATATTGGTATTACCAATATACATTACTCTTAAGTAGCCTGTCCTTGCATGAATTCCAAGTCAGGCATGGTAACAAGCCCATCTTAATATTATGGGACAGGGAAACACTACCCACAAGCTACAGATGGTAAGCCAATGAAGCATAAGAACAGACTCATCTCCCAAGACCCAGGCTACAACACTGAGCAGCAGTTGTTCTTTACCTTTACAGCTTTTTATGGGTCATACTCAGTAGCACTCAGCAAATCATGTCCTAAGCTAAATATCCTAAATAACCTGGGATGTGTTCTCTTGTAAGAACCTCTCTGCTGCACTACTGCAGATTGCAAGCAGGGTAGATGCAAAAGCTGGATAGTCAAGCAATCTCTGTAAGTCCTCCTCATTTCTGGGACATTCCTTTCTAGGCCTTGCCCAAAACAGTTATATTTAATTTATTTATTCTCCAGTCTTTGGAGAAAGTGCATTGATCGCTAAGTCAGAAAAATACATTTGATATGTTTCATCCTGTTTTGCCCAAGTATTGCTGACTGGAGCAGAAAGATTCTAACTGCATTTCACAAAAAATATTAAAAATAAAAACAAACAAAAAAATCTGTTAACTACCAGTTGTATTTAAACAATCTAGCAAAACTTGGCTGTATGGGTAGTATTTTCCCATCCCATAATCAAAATTAAAGGCAGTCAAGTTTACATGTATTCTCTGAAATCAAATAATATTAGACACAAGAAGCAAATTTGTCTCAACATAGTCTTTGTTCACACAATTTCATTACTCATTTTGTTTGAAATTACAGTAATTCTACCTGCCAAATCTTCAAATCCAGTCCAGCCTCCCTGTCAATCCCATTCCCTCCCCAGTCTGTACTGGAACTTCTGCAAATGCCCTCCCACCACCCTTACCTCAACACCCAACAGGGCAGCCCAAGTTATGCCTCTCAGAAGAGGAGGGATGTCAACCCTGGCTTCTTTCCAAATTTGGTTTTTCTTATATGGATAGGCCTTCAAAGAGAAAAGATTAACAGCAAAAAAATGTTACCACGTAACTGAAGCAATTCAAATCCCAGTCCTGGGATGATCTTTCCCCAAAAGTACAAATGCTGTCAGTCTGAACAGTGAATGCTAATTTTACAAGTAAATTCAATTCCTAAATGGAAGGCCTGGATGGACGACTACTGTTTGATGTTAAAATACCCACTCCTTCTCACAAATGTATTCACATGCTTTGGTGTATGCTGGACATACAAATTTATTAATCCACATTTCTATTAAGAGTTTTTTCTTCATTATATGTTTCTTTTCATACTATGCATCCAACTTTGTTTTATTAAACATTTCTAGTTTATACCTTCCTAAGTACTGCACTTGATGATGGGCATCAGCGTGCTCTCATTCTTAAGCAAAAATCCATCTACCTGCATACATGTAAATTAGGGACTGGTATTTTCCCCCCTCAGTATAAAACCTGTATTTCTAACATGGCACTGCTACAGTAAAGACTGACACTGTTTTCAAGTACCTTACTGCTTGGAAATGCAGAAATGTTACAGGCATATTTATACCTACAATAGCTTAGTCTGTTATGAAATAAAGGATGCAGAAGTATTTTCTTAATTAAATAACAGGTATTCGCAGCTCTATTTTCATGTGCATACTTTAAAATCTATTTTTATATTAATCACTATTAAAAAGACCTATTTCTTACAGTTTTACTTTCAATCTTATACTTCTGTAGCGTTTTTTTCCCCCTTTCCCATTGTGGTTGTATCTCTGTTTCCTTTTTCAATTACCTGGTCCTTTAAAAATCCTCTAATTAACAGACCAAATCCAATTATCCAGCATCAGAAAGATTCCATACCTTCAACAACCTGTCAAACAGGACAATTCTATTTAGCTGGTACTCTGTGTCCCTCTCCCGGATGATCAGAGGAAGACTAGCAGCTGCAGACAGCTCATTACTACTATTTGAATGAGGTAAAGATGACTGGCTGGAAAAAGAGGACAGTAGTAGTGAACAGCAATACAAATCATTGTGAAAAAAATGAGTACTTTGTGATGCACTTCTCAGTCAGATAGAAATATAAATGGATAATTTTGAATATTCAGCACAAGCAGTTGATTTCATAGAATCTTTGGGTTGGAAGGGACCTTTTAAGGTCATCTACTCCAAGTCCCCTGCAATGAGCAGGAACATCTTCAATTACATAAGGTTGCTCAGAGCCCCGTCCAACCTGATCTGGAATGGTTCCAGGGATGGGGCATCTACCACCTCTCTGGGCAACCTGTGCCGGTGTTTCGCCACCCTCACTGTGAAAAATGTCTTCTTTGTATCTAGTCTAAATCTGCCCTGTCTTCATTTAAAACCATTACCCCTTGTCCTGTCACTACAGGCCCTGCTAAAAAGTCTGTCCCCATCTTTCTTATAAGCCCCCTTTAAGTATTGGAAGGCTGCAATAAGGTCTCCCTGGAGCCTTCTCTTCTCCAGGTTGAACAACCCTAATCCTCTCAGCCTGTCTTCATCGGAGAGGTGTTCCATCCCTCTGATCATCTTTGTGGCCCTCCTCTGGACCTGTTCCAACAGCTCTACGTCTTTCCTGTGCTGAGGGCTCCAGAGCTGGACGCAGGACTCCAGGTGGGGTCTCGTGAGAGTGGAGTATAGGGGTAGAATCACCTTCCTTGACCTGCTGGCCACGCTTCTTTGGATGCGGCCCAGGATACAGTTGGCCTTCTGGGCTGTGAGCGCACATTGACGGCTCATGTCCAGCTTTTCATCCACCAGCACCCCCAAGACCTTCTCGGCAGGGGTGGCCTCGCGTCCCCTGAGGGTTGCACCGACCCAGGTGCAGGACCCTGCACTTGCCCTTGTTGAACCTCATGAGTTTCACACGGGCCCATGCCTCGAGCTTGTCCAGGTCCCTCTGGATGGCATCCCATCCCTCAGGCATGTCAACCACACCAGTTACCAGAAGAGACAAACAGGTCAGGATTCTCAGTTTGGTATCAGGGCCTTAAGTTCACCAGTGTGGAGTGCTTATCATCTCTCGTTGACTTTAAGAGCCAAACAAGGACATGTGAGGTTTGCTTTTGGAAGACAGCTCTGTCTAGCTGTGCAGTGTGCCACTCAAATAAAACTAGTAACCCGAAATTCAGTCCCTTATATATGTACAAAGTTACACACACACTTACTCATCTTCAAGCAATGGATAAAATGCTTCCCCACCAACATCCTTCAGTCTCTGAAACGAATAATAAAAAAACCTCATTATCAGAATGCTGCTTAGAATTCAAGTGGAAATATTTAGTGGAATACAAAAACTATTAATTATATAATATCAATATTTGATATTTATTATTAATATTGTCTATTAATA
>NW_010558473.1:0-1632 GCF_000687285.1 Phaethon lepturus
CGCGACAGCAGCTGACAACTGGGAGAGCAGGTTTCCTGGTGTGGGCTTACAGCCTGTTCATATAGGCGGGATACGCATGCACACGCACAAGAGTATGTATACTCCCAACTACATACGCAATTCCACATACATACACCTCAACCGCAGCCCTTTCAATGTGGCGCATTCATCAGCTTTTGCCACTTTCAGTTTATTTTAGGGCAACCAGCAAGATACTGCAGCCTACGTAGAGCGTTGACACCACTGCTCCTTTCTACAGTTCTCATGGGAGAAAAGGCAACCACATCTTAATTATTCTAATTTTATTTTTTTGTTAATTCAAATGTCTTCATTTTTGTATATGTAGAAAAAATATTGCTCATGAGACCAGCCCAATACAGTTGTGAAAGAAAACCAAGCAAGTTTTTGGACCCAGTTCCTTGTCATGGATGAAAAGAAGCAGCAAAATGCAAGATTAAAAGGGAGAAAAAAAACCTAAAACAGTTAGACACAATTGTTTTAAGTAATCTGTTGGGCTGCTTGAGAATAAACATAGCGAACACCTGCAGAGTGGAGCAGGGCTTGTATCCTGTTACTCATGGAAAGGGAACCCTCATGATTTCTCTGTGTTGGTGTTTTACTGTCTGAGTTGGAAAGTTTGGGCTAGATGCTGCAATACAGAAAAGCTAAAAACAAATTTGAAGTGTGACCTTCAAAGTAACACCTCCATATGAGACAGTCAGCTCTGAGCGTTTGTTCCAAGTAGCACACAGGCGTACATCACAGAGAAGCATGCTGCTAATTAAAAATCATGCTTATTTCTAAATTTAACTACATTTATTCCCAATACATGCTGTTATAAAACAGTGATTAAGCAAATATATTTTTCTTTATTCCAGTTCTGTTTAGTACTTGTACCAAACCTTTGTCTATAGTAATTTTCAGTATTTCCTTCTATGCTCAGTTACTTGCATAGTGCCATGCTCTTTTGTACAGTGCCCTCGAAGCAATTTGAAAGGTTCTTTTGAAATTAAAAGAAACCAATTGTAAACCCACAAACCTGACAGACTGTCCTGGTTTTGGCTGGGAGAGAGTTAATTTTCTTCTTGGTAGCTGGTGTGGTGCTGTGTTTTGGATTTGGGCTGAAAAAATGTAGATAACACACTGATGTTTTCAGTTGCGGCTGAGCCCTCAAGGACTGTCTAGCGTCCTGTGCTCTGCCCTGCCAGCGAGCAGGCAGGGGCTGTACGGGGAGCTGGGAGGGGGCACAGCCAGGGCAGCTGACCCAAACTGGCCAAAGAGCGATTCCGTACCATGTAACGTCATGCCCAATATGTAAACTGGGGGAGTTGGCCGGGGAGGCATTGCGGCTCGGGAACTGGCTGGGCATTGGTCAGCGGGTGGTGAGTTGTGCATCGCTTGTTTTGTATATTTTTCTATTATTACTGCCCTTACTCTTTTTTTCTCTGTCCTGCTAAACTGAATCTATCTCAACCCAGCAGTTGAGAGTTCTACCTTTTTTCCGACTCTCTCCCCCCATTCCGCTGGGGCTGGGGCTGGGGCTGAGGGAGCAGCTGCGTGGTCGTTTTAGCTACCTGCGGGGTTAAACCATGACAGTCCTTTCTGGTGCCCAGCGCGGGGCTCGGCAGGCTG
>NW_010558473.1:1688-2044 GCF_000687285.1 Phaethon lepturus
TTTGGCAGTCGCTGGTCACAATGTTGGTTTATTTGCTCTCGAAGTTGTTCTCAGGGTTGGGATACGTGACACCTTACTGTGTCTGTTCCCCGTTGGGCTGTTTATCATCTCGGGGAGCTGGGCCAAGGTTATCATTGCGCTGTACCTTTTAACAGCGCCTTATGGTATGATAAAACAGCTGCTCACGATGGCAGTCTGGTATCTGTACTCAGCATTGCCGTCATCTCTGTGCTTCGGGGGCATCTGGGAAACTATTAATAATTACACTTTTTACCTTTTCACCTCGGAGACCCAATTTATGGGGGAGACACCTTCCTTCACCTTCCCCGTCTCCTCCATGCCGGTTACCAAAGCTC
>NW_010558473.1:2578-17069 GCF_000687285.1 Phaethon lepturus
TCCCGCGAGAGGCGCTGCAGATACTCAAAGCCCTACAACAGACACCGTGAGTACTCCAACCCTTGTGAGAGGCACCACAGCTACTCAAAGCCCTACAAGAGGTACTACGGCTACTCCAACCCTTGCGAGAGGCGCTGCAGCTACTCAAACCCCTAAAAGAGGCACTGCGGCTACTCCAATCCTTGTGAGAACCACTGCAGCTACTAAAACCCCTGTGAGAGGTACTGCATCTACTCAAATTCCTGTGACGACCATTGCAGCTACTCAAACCCCTGCAACACTCACTGCAGCTACTCCAACCCTCGCGAGAGGCTCTGCAGCTACTCAAACCCCTGCAACATGTACTGCGGCTACTCCAACCCCCAGGACAATGACTGCAGCTACTCAAACCTTTGTCACAGGCACTGCAGGTACTCCAGCCCCTGCAACGAGCACTGCAGCTACTCAAAGCCCTTTGACAGGTACTGGGATTGCTCCAACCCCTGTGTCGACCACTGTAGCGACTCAAACCCCTGCAACAGGCACCGCAGCTACTCCAACCACCATGATGGCCGCTACAGCTACTCAAACCTTTGCCACAGGCAATGGGTCAGCTCCAACACCTCTGATGACCACTGCAGCTACTCAAACCCCTACAACATGTACTGCAGTTACTCAAACCTCCATGATGGGTACTTCAGCTACTCAACCCCCCGCGACAGGTACTACAGCTACTCCAACCCCCATGATGACCACTTCGGCTACTCAAACTCCTACAACAGTCTCAATATCTACTCCAACCCTAACAACAGCTACTACTATTACTCAAATCCCTACAGTAGACACTATGGTTACTCCAACTCCCGTAACAGGTACTGCAGTTACTCAAACTCCTACAACAGGCACTACAGCTACTCCAGCCCCCAAAACAGCTACTACCGTTACTCAAATCTCTACAGCAGGCACTACAGCCACTCCAACCCCCACAACAGCTACTACAGTTACTCAAATCCCTACAGCAGATACTACAGCTACTCCAACTCTCGTGATAGGTACTACAGTTACTCAAACCCCTACAACAGGCGCTACGGCAAAAAAAAGCCGCTCCCCCTCCCCAACCCGCCGTGACAGGCACTACAGCTACTAAAACCCCCAAGACGACCACTGCAGCTACTCAAGACCCCACAACAGGCACTATGGCTACTCCAGTGTCCATGATGGGCACTACACCTAATAAAACCCCTGTGGCTACTCCAATCCCCATGACAACCATTGTAGCTACTCAAACCACTGCAACAGACACTGCAACTACTCACACCCTGGTGATAGACACTCCTGATGAAATAGAGAACCAGCCCATGCCGGTATCAATTGTCCCCATGCACAAGAAGAAATGCACACAAAAGTCAGGTCCTTTAGTAAAGGGTGATGAAGAAGGGCCATCAGAAGAACAGGAGGAGAAAGAGGCAGACCCACAGGAGTATAAGGCTCTAGTGGCCCACTGGCGCACAGTGTACCCTGACGCCATCACGCTGTAGAGGGGCAGAACCCATCTGTATTTCTGGAGTGACAGGGGGATCCCAACAGCTGACTCTGTCGGAGGCCGAAGTGAGCCAAACTGGGAATGAGTGGCAAAAGCATCCCGTTGTGACCGGCCCGGAGGCTCTGTACACCCTTAACAGAGTCTGTCTTAAGAGCGGGTATTTCAAGGACACAAAAGGGACCTGGTGGGCTTTTGATATAACTGCCTTGAAGATGGAGGAAACTAAACAGCTGTCCACCTTGCCTGGTCTCTCAGAGGACCCTTTGGTTGTGGGGTTGCTGCAAGTCGAAGAACAACGGGTGCCAATTGCTACCACAACTGTGCGCCAGCACCAATATCACACCAACCGAGACTCCCTGATCCCCATCCACAGGCAGATTCGTCAACTGGAGAGTCAAGGAGTGATCAGCAGGAGCCACTCACCCTTTAACAGCCCCATATGGCCAATGAGAAAGTCTGATGGCGAGTGGAGACTGACAATAGACTATCGTGGCCTGAATGAAGTCACACCGCCACTGAGTACTGCTGTGCCAGATGTGCTAGAGCTCCAGTGCAAACTGGAGTCAGAGGCAGCCAACTGGTACGCCACCATTGATATCGCTAGTGCGTTTTTCTCAATCCCTTTGGCAGCAGAGTGCAGGCCACAGTTTGCTTTCACTTGGAGGGGCATCCAGTACACCTGGAACCGACTGCCCCAGGGGTGGAAGCACAGCCCCACCATTTGCCATGGTCTGATCCAGACCACACTGCAACAGGGTGAAGCTCCAGAACACCTGCAATACATTGATGACATCATCGTGTGGGGCAACACAGCAGAAGAAGTTTTTGAGAAAGGGAAGAAAATAATCCAAATCCTTCTGAAAGCTGGTTTTGCCATTAAAAAAAGTAAGGTTAAGGGGCCTGCACAGGAGGTCCAGTTTTTAGGAATAAAATGGCAATATGGTTGTCGTTAGTGTTATAGTCACTTCCTAGTTCAAACAGAATCCATTGTATAGCATTAGTAAAAGGCATTAGGCCACAAGCTGTGAACTTTAACCTAGATACTTATGAACTTATACTGACCTCTTACTTAGAATCATAGAATAGTTTTGGTTGGAAAAGGCCTTTTAAGGTCATCTAGTCCAACCCCCCTGCAATGAGCAGGGACATCTTCAACTAGATCAGGTTGCTCAGAGCCCCGTCCAACCTGACCTTAAATGTTTCCAGGGATGGGGCATCTACCACCTCTCTGGGCAACCTGTGCCAGGGTTTCACCTGGAATGATGTGAAAAATTTCTTCCTTATATGTAGTCTAAGTCTACCCTCTCTTAGTTTAAAACCATTATTACCCCTTGTCCTATTGCAACAGGCCCTGCTAAAAAATCTGTCCCCACTTAGTTACATGAGGGAAGGTCCCAAAACCAGTGTATATTAGAAAGATAAGATGGCCACATCCATCAGCAGAAGCTGCCTCCTCAAGAAAAGAAAAAGAACTGTCTGCCTGGAGACAGTGAAAGGATCCAATGAAGAACAGGGAGAACCCAGACGCAGATATTACTGTTGGACTGAACCATCTCATGAAGGGATGGGAACTTAGGTTGTAAGGCTATAATTGCCCAAAGATTCTTTTTTTCAAGGTCCCTGTCTGGAGGAACCCAGCCTGAGCTGTTTTTCACGACTGTACCACTCAATAAATTCGTCTGGTGTATGTCATGTCAGAGATTTTGCTTCAGGAAACCTGGGGTTGAGCCTGAGGAAAGAGGAAGTGCCCAAGAGTGAGAGTGTATGTGTGAGAGGAGTCAAAAGGGGCACCCATCAGCTCACTCGTCATTGCCTACTGTGAAGGGACTCTGGTCCTAGCAGTTAAAGTCTTGGGTGGGGTGTGTGCGGCTCCTCGATTGGTGTGTGATTGGGCTGGATGTTCAAAGGGAGGGTCCCCTCCATGTGTCATGCAGCTGATGCTGCGTGGATAAGTGTGTCCCACTGATCACACAGTGGGCTCGAATGGGAAAGCCCAATTGCCCAGGAATCTCGGAAGTGATGATGGACTGGCCAGAAGGCAAAGATTTCAGAATATCACCAGAGGAGGAGCTGATGCATGCTGAAGAGGCCCCACCGTGTAATAAATTATCAGAAAATGAGAAGCAATATGGCCTGTTCACTGATGTGTCCTGTCGTGTTGTAGAAAACCAAAGGTGGAGACCACTTGACGGATGATGTGGGAGGATGGGGAATTCCGACATGTACCTCAAGGGATTTGACTTGGGGGAGAATAGCCAATGCTTTGAATTATATGATGTTAATTGCTATATAATACTGTATGTCATTACTACTATGGTTGCTATACACCATATTAATGGTATTGTAGTAAGAACCACCCAGATTAATGAAACCCAACCAAGACCAGCAGTGATAGAACCAGGACTGGCTTCAGCCTGCACCAATGCAACGCCACACACCATCTCTCCTGCCCTGAAGGGCTGTTATGACAGATGGAGCCCAAAGTCATGGACTAAATGAACTCAACAGACACTGTAGAGGGATGGTCTGTAAACTAAGGAATGGTATCTTTGTGTCTATATACCAAAAGACAGGAAAAGTGGTGGCAATTAATTGGAATGTATTGGAAAATGTAGAACCTGGGCATGATGTAGATGGTGCAGAATAAGGGGTGGATAGTGTCCTGGTTTCAGCTGGGATAGAGTTAATTTTCTCCCTGATAGCTGGCATGGTGCTGTGTTTTGGATTTAGGATGAGATGTTGATAACATACTGAGGTTCTTAGTTGTTGCTGAGCACTCAAGGACTGTTCAGCTTCGCATGCTCTGCCCTGCCAGTGAGCAGGTGGGGTGTGCGCAGGGAGCTGGAGGGGGCACAGCCAGGACAGCTGACCCAAACTGGCCCAAGGGCTATTCCATACCATATGACATCATGCCTGATCAGTATATAAACTGGGGGAGTTGACCGGGGAGGTGCCACAGCTCGGGAACTGGCTGGGCATTGGTCAGCGGGGGGTGGGTAATTGTGCTGTGCTTCACTTGGTTTGTATATTCTTTTATCATTATTATTATCATTACTATTTTTTTTTCTGTCCTATTAAACTGTTTTGTCTCAACCCAGGTGTTCTGCCTTTTTTCCGATTCTCTTCCCCCCCCAGCTGGGGAGAGGCGGGGTGAGCGAGAGGCTGTGTGAGTGTTTTACCTACCTGCCGGGTTAAACCACGACACAGATCCGCTAATGAGATAAAATCTTCAGGTGCCTTGGTAAGAGAATTTTCAGTTATGCTACATGTGGACTAAGCCCTCTGTAAGGGATGGCTTAATGGTCTTCCAGAAGAAAGCTTGCTGACTCAGGATGGCCATTAGTTCCCTGCTTTTTGCCTTGATAAAAAAACTGTCTGTAAATTTTTTACCAACTGTAAAGTTATGCCAGTTTTAATCACCTTCTGCTTGGTGGGGGAGGGAAGAAATTTATGCTACACAATCAGTCCCTCAGTGATTTACTCCATGACCATGCAAGGCTTGGATATGCCGCCCAGCACAAGCATCCTTTTTTACCTGTGTCAGTACATTACAACTCAGTTCAGTCTGGTTTGAAACTACTGCTGACACTTCTGGCTGTGGGAGCTGTTGCTCAGGTGTTTTCCATGGCGTGGGCAATATTCACATGTGTTGAGCAGGCTTCCTCTGCTTCCAGTCACGATTAATGCAGCATAACATTGTGAGAAACACAGCAATTGCTTGCTTTAAAAGTAACATTAGGGGAGTATTCTGTAAATATCTCATGGTCATAGATGTAGGGCTGCAACTGTGGTGTCCTTCTGCAAAATCTTTCTTTTTTTAATAATTAAGAGTAGGAACAACTGAAGAGGACAGATGGGGGAAGGGACCACCAAGGCAGACCATCGTCTTGCCAGCTCTCTGCTGGCTACCGACCACTGTTCTGCAGTGCTTACTGATGCCAAACAGTCTTCTAACCTTACGGATAGTTTCTGCAAAGATGGTTGAATATACTCAGCTTATTGTGGATTCAGGCCCCTAGCAGGATTGACATTGTAATTATTTTAATGATTAAATTGTAGTCATACCTTTTAGATATTAATAGAATTATTCAGAAGACAAAAGCAATGACAACCATGCAAGGCTGAAAAATGGGATGTATCAACTTCATATGATTTCCCACAGTTTTGTTTATGCTTAGTGAATTGGGATATATCAGGAACTGATGGCAGATTCCATGGGTTTACAGAGTAATGTGTGCCTTAATTTTACACTGTACATTGTTCATGCATACTGCCATACTAATGTCTAGTCCAGTCAAACCTAGTCCTTACCTTTTAGTAAAACTGGAGCTATACATGCTTGTTGATTCACAGCACATGATGATGTGTTAGAGATTATAAAGTGCTTTGCAGACATCAACTAAATTTTTTTTTTTTTTAAATAGTTATTCTGACATTTCTGTTGAGCTGGGCCTGATTCCCTGGGTGTCCTGCAGGTGCCCTGTGAGCACCCTCAAGACGAACGGCTCCATGATCTTCCGTGGTACGGAGGTCAGGCTGACAGGCCTGTAGTTCCCAGGATCCTCCTTCCGGCCTTTCTCGTAGATGGGTGTCACATTGGCAAGCCTCCAGTCCCCCGGGACCTCCCCTGTTAACCACGACTGCTGATAAATGGTGGAGAGCGGCTTGGCAAGCTCCTCCGCCAGCTCTCTCAGCACTCTTGGGTGGATCCCATCAGGTCCCATAGACTTGTGGCTGTCCAGGTGGTGTAGCAGGTCCTTAACTGCTTCCTCCTGGATTATGGGTTCATTGTGCTCTCCATCCCCGTGTTCCAGCCCAGGGGGCTGAATACCCTGCAGATACCTGGTCTGGTTATTAAAGAGGCATTGAGTACCTCAGCCTCGTCCTCATCCTTGGTGGCAACGGTATGAACAGTGAAGCAAACAGTGCTTTGAAACGTCACCCATTACCTGTGTTTTGCAGGTAGGAAACAGGGCTCAGTGAGCTGTCTGAGGTCGTGTAACAAATCAGGGGTGCAGCTGGGCAAGGAAATAAAAAAAGAAGATTCTGTCCTCATTTGTCAGAAATGAAGAAGAGCAGCCGAGGAGAGGGGGACAGCTTAGCTTGGATAGCTGTGTTCCCTCTATGCTGACTTCCTTCAAAGCCAGAAAAGTTCCTTGGCAGAATTTGGAAACTTGTGGGCAGTGAGGACAGCAGAGGGGATAGTATCTTAAATTACAGGTCTCTCCCACGGTTGCCTGGATTCTCTGCAGCACACCGTCTCCTGTGCATCAAGGTGTGGGATGGTCCAGAGAAAAACACTCACATGGTCAGCCATATCTATCTTGTCTTCTCAGGAAAAACTGGGCTCTTTACACAATGCTGGCCCTTCCCATCAACATTACAATGTGAGAGTACAGGTAAGGATCTCACTCAGAATTCATAAATTCCAGTTATTGTCCCATGCGCAAGGCGAACTTAGACGAGGTGGGAAAATTTCTGCAGTCGCTCTTCTGGCAGTTTGTAAATAGTTATTTTACCAAGATATTACAAAAAGCGAACTTTTACTCTGAGTTTATTTTTTGCAGGCCCTTGAAAGAAAGAAGGCAGCCCAGAATGGTACAGAAAACTTATAAAAAGTGTAGCAGGTCTATGACACTGACATCTTTCCCAGTTTTATCCCCTCTGGTCAGGGCTGACTTCCTCTTAAAATTTGATAGAAAGTTTAGTATGTTACTAAATTATATTTTTCATTAAAATTACCTGTTTGTCTGCAATGTTTCATTTGTTACATCAGAGAATCAAAAACTCCTATCAGATTAGAGTTTTAATTCATTTTTTTAAGAGCACCTTTCTTCTTCTTTTGACCTGAAAATTCTACCATTTTTCTAGACAACTGTGCTTTTATATTAAAGAATTTTTGACATGCTGATGTCTGTGAACTAAAAATTACTGAGAACCTTTGTTCAGAATGAAAAGACAATGTTTCTTTAATGTTGTGTGAGCTCTTTTATCCTAACCCCATGATTTGGAGGGGGAAAGGAAAACTGGCTTAGGATTTTTGAAAACCTTGGTTTAGCAAAAAGGTGTAGGAGATTATACGTTTAGAATTCTTGGCTTATGGAAATTAACTTTTTTCTTAGATCTCACTTTTTTTCTGTTTATTGGGAAGAGTAGTAAGCGATAAAAAGCATAGTATAGACAGAACATTAATAAGATGCAGGGAGTGTCAAACCTATACCAGAAACCCTGAGTTCTGTGGAAATGCTAGTCCAGCTTGAGTCAATAGTAGGTCTTTTCGAGCGATAAGAAACGGCATGAAGTGTCCTGTCTGCCAGCTTACCTGCCCTGTTCCTTTGCCCCAACCCACCTCCCTTCTTCACTACCTTCAGACAGACCACTGAGGCTGCAGACATGCCAAAATGGAGGAGTTTAAGAGAAAGTGAGTAACTTTCAAAGTCCTGACCTTCTCTGGGAAAGCTAGAAGATGCATGCAGAGATGCAGAGAGCATGGAAGAGCTACTTAACCCCCTATGGTCTGTTTTGGCAAAATATTTATTTGTCTGTGGCTTTTATGATATACTTTTCTGCTTCCTTTCTGGGTAAAAGAGACATTCTTTGTTAAATTAATTCATTCACCTGTAAGATAAAGGCATGAATAGCATATGCTATGATCAATGTTCCAGTTAGTTAATTATCAGAGTAACAATATTAAAACAATGAAAACTTGACATGAACCTGCTGCCAGCATGCAGAATGCTAGGTGATTTCTTAAAGGTTGCTTTTCAATAAAACTGAAGAGCCTCTTACCTGAGGGACAGCTAATTGAACCAATTTTCCACAATGTCTCTTTAATATGCAAGCAATTTATTATGTTGCACATATCATTTCATAAAGGTTTAGGGAGGAGCAGCACTTCCACTGTTCTCTCCCAGCTCAAATTAAATTCTGTTTATTTCTTTTAAATACAAAATGCAGCTGAACAGCTTCACATTGAACTTACTAAACACAGAGCATCTTGCTGCTGCTTTCCCCCCTCTCTTTAAATGTGTATAAGGCAGTTCTTTTGTCAGCAGCTAAGCACCATTAACAGTCAGACTACTGAGTTTTGCATGGCAGAACTGCAGTGAAGCTTTTCCTTTCTTTTTTAACGGATACCTGAAATAGAGAACATTTCTAGTGCTTTACAATATCATAAGACCTAGAAATCCATGGGGATAAAAGAAGTTGATAAAATTAAAGTATTTCCTTCATGTAGGAAATAAATTCCTCAAAAAAGCTCTGCAAACTTAATTAGCAACCTGTGGATTCTGGAATTTAGGGTCTTTGCAGAAGCACCGATGAATGCTGTGTTTGCTTTGAATGAGTCCTTGCTTGAAACAGAGGACGGATCTCAGCCCAGCCTACGGCTCTTATGGGCCTGTCTGGTCCCTCAGGTGGGTCACTAAGCTGCCCTGAACAGGTATCAGTGCTTTCCCCAGGGTGAGCAGACCACTGGATGGAACGGCTGCCAGCTCTGCCTCCGTAGACGTGGCCAAGGAGGGACATGCACTTTCCTAGTGGGTAGCGATTCTCTCTCTAGTGTAGCTGGCAGGAGTAGCTCCTGCTTTGGCACTTTTGACCTCTGTGAGGTCAAAACATAACCATTTTCCAACTGGGCTTTGTGGGAGAAATGGCAGTATTAGTCACCTGGGGGAGCAGGACGCAAGGCCAGCAGGCAGGCTGGCTGCTTATACAGTCTTTTCAGCCCTGCTTCTGTGTTCGGAGGGGAGCTGGAGCTTTCAAACCTGCGTCATTTCAAGTCAAGATGAAATCCTACAGACGCTACTCTGGTAATATGCGAATTGATTAATGCCCTCTGTTAGGTGTTTTGCCTCTTCTAACGGTTGTGGAGTTTAGCCTTCGTTGGTTTTACCCTGCTTTACATTAAAAGATGAAGGACTTCAGTGAGGTCAAAACAAGCTGTGCTATTATTCATATTAATAGTGGCAGGTGTTTCTCCCTCACAACTACCAGCTAGGTCTTCGTTAAGAGTTTAAAACCCTCATAAGTACCCCTGCAGAAGCGTTACAAGAGTCTGCAGATATGTCAAATGTAATAACAGCGTCTATGAGGCTAAACGCTGGAAAAGGAAATTCTTCTACAAAGTAAGACTAGACTATCTATTAGCTTCCTCACACACTTCAGTGAGGAACTTGTGGGTTACCATTTCCACAGGCTGACTTCATCAGAAGAGCCCCAGCTCTGTGCTTACTCATTTTTTCAGACCATAATTTGATAAATTCATGGTATGTTGCAGATATGTAAGTTAAAGCACAGTATATCATGAAAGAGAGATACATGTATATGTACATGTATATGTTTGTAAGTGTCTCTTCATCTGGGCTTGACACGAATAGCTATTGAAGTGAAGCACCAGATATACTCAAACAGCTCCATCTACGTAAGTTTTCATCATCCATCTCTTTGTAAAATTCCAGTATCAGTTTTCTGCTATTTTGGAAAATTAAGCTGCTTACATACTTTTTTTTGCCCAGAAATAATACTTACATACTTACTTTTCGCCCAGAGAGTGAAAGTAGGAATCAGAAGCAACAGCATTTCTCTTTCACTTGTGTTACTGGCTGGCCTTAGTACTTCGCACTCACAAAGTGCTTGATTATGTGTCATTAAGTAAGTAAGTATTATGGCCTCATTTTACCTATGAGGAAGCTTAGGGTCAGAGAACACAGTTAATTTGGGTGAAGACATACAGTGCCATAAAAAGGTCTTTTGTATTTTCTGCATTAAAAGAAAGATCCCAGTCTTGCTCTCTTAAGGGACAGATGTTTTGGGGTGGGATGAGTCACGTTTAAACCTGCTGTGAATAGTGTGATTTTCACAGTTGCTGTGAACTTCTGTCTGCACACGATGAGCACTGAAGACAAGCAACAGGATAATAATGATGACTGAATAAGACTGATAGGTCAGTGATTTTTGATATTGTGTGGAAATGAAACTGAGGTTTAGAAAAGACATCCCTTACTTGAGTGACATTGTTGTATGGGTTACACACAGGGGTAGTTTTAGGAGGCCCCTACTGGTGTCAGGCAAACCATAATACAGGAGACATCTACGGAATTTCTCTGATTTGAGAAAAAAAGACAGTGCTAGGTTTTGAGCCAAATCACTTGGTTTAACTGCATGGGCTTCATCAGCCTGTCAGCACCACTGATTTGGGAAGTCTTATTCACATTTAACCAGGAATAGACTTCCTAGAGGGATATCATGCAAGATTCTCCTGTTTCTTCAACCAAATCAGTTACAGAGCAAAATTACCATCTCTGCTTATGTTAGCCTTTGTGTGCTTTTAAAGGTCTGAGCATAGTATCCATGCTTTATTGGTCTCCCTTTTCCCTCCATACTTATGCAACGAGGGTCTGACAGGCTAAAAGCTGTTCTCCTGTCTTTGCATCTCATGGCTGACTGTCCTTGGGGGCTTTATGCAGGTGGTGTTACAGGAAGCAGCAAGGTCAGAAAGGAATGGAGAGAGCCAGGCTTCATACTCCAGCTGCTACTGATCTGCTGGGATGATGGAGCTATGCAACGGCAGCTTGTTGTGGAAAGCAGGGAGCAGAATGATGGCTTGGCTGTTGGATCTGGCAAATGCTTGCCCATGGATGCAGGGGTGCTTCCTTCTGGGGATCCCTGGGGTTTGTGCAGCTGGCGGTGTTTATCCCTTCCCTCCCAATTCTGTCCTCAAAGCAGCAATGACAAGGGACATCCATGAGACGTAACACACAGGGTTGCATTTACTTCTGTGTCTTGTGGGTTGCACAGAAGCAGGTGAGATACTTCGCAGCATTGGAGGGGAATTTTTTTTGCCTTTCTGTCATGTTTGAATAACTGCTGTGTGCTTCTAGAGCTCTTCTTTTTCAGTCTGAGGTGAGAAGGGTGTGTGATTTAAATTAAGAATATGAAAACTAATTAAGTGTAAGTTAATTTGCCTTCTCTAGCTATCTCTGGTAGATTGGAGTGGTAATTTTTTCATCCCTAAACTCCCAGCGTGAGCATTTTATATATTTCTACCTGATGGTTTTTATGCTTAGATCTGTTTCTTTGGAATCCTTGCTTTAAGACATTGAGTTAACTCCCATTTTTTGATAAGGATTTTCTCTATCTAGTCTAGCCCAGTCTCCTAGTAAAGCATAAGTGTTTTACAGTAGCACAGAAAGGCTGTGCAAACCACAAGTATTCAATGAAAATGCATTTAGAAATTGCTATTTATTTTCTATGACTGAACTAAATTCGTACAGAGAGGGATGTTTGAAGACCAGCTACTATAATTAAAAAAAATATCCTCATTTTGTATGCAGTTGGAATGTCCTACATTTGCTATCTGTCTTATAAATCTATTACACATTTGCACATTCAATTTATAAGGCTATTTTTGAAAACTCAGTCTAAATTTTATCTAATACAGGTATTGCATCTGATAAAACATGTTGACATGATAAAGTTTCTAATCAGATGCACCTGAGGAATAGTTAAAACACACTTTTTGCAGAACAACACCCTGTAAGAGGCAAATCAGTTAAAAATAGTTAGAAATACACAGTACCTCTAGGTGCTGGGGAGAGGAGTAGGAGAGGGGTATTTTACTGTATTCTATTGTCATCATGTGAAGCCAGTACAAAAGCGCCATTTGAATTTAACTGAGTATGGGTTAGACTTTCTGGAAGCAATTCATGACCATTTACTAGCCAATGCATCACTTCAAATAATGTTAAGCTCCCCTCTTCCCCCAAGATTTTTTTAATTGCTGTTGATAGGAATGATTCATTTCCAAGTAGCTGAGGCATCTTCTCTTGGCCTTAGATGAAGAAAACACAGCAGTTCTGTGAGGTCCCAGGCCTATAGTCAATGATGAACTGTTCAGTCCCGAGACATCAGGTCTTGGGCAGACAATCAGACAGAAATGAAAGGGAGAAAAATTTCTATATAGTTTGTACTATATTTTCCTGGATAGTTTTTTAAAACAGAAGTAGTATTTTTTTTATGTTGAAACAACTTACTGTCTTGCATATTCTGAGCATTGAATAGAGAAACATGGAAAGGATAAAGAACTTGTTTGGTTGAGAAAATGATGTTCCCTTCAAACTATTGAGAGGCTTGTCTGTAGGAAGGAATAAAAGAAAAATAGTCTGAGAGCCCTGCACTGTGACACCTAGAGCAGATCCTTTTTGTCAGTGTCAAAATTTGGTGTCCGTGAATGAAAAGGGTTCTTCTCAACAATGCCTCCATATATCTGTAAATTATATAAGGCCATATGGAAAGTATATATAAAATATATATGAAGTGTATATATATATATAATTTCTGTTGTTTGATTTAGCAACATTGCAAAGGATAATGAAGGCAAAGCTCTTGCTACAAGGAATAAAATGCTCACACTTTAAAATATGGCAGAATCTTTTTCTTTGGGCAAGTAACGTTGTGTCAGATCACACATAAAGTGGGTGACATTCTAAGAATGCCACAAAGAAACTAATTCAAGAGTAGTCAAGATGTATCTCAAATATGAGTATGTTGTAGACACTTAGGCACATATTGTAAGCTAGAAAATATTTTGGTTTACCTTCATTTCATAGTAGCTATGAGAAATTAGGAGCTGGACTTCACAGATCATTTGGAGAGATGATTGGAATATGCGATATATAAATGGAAGATAACTGCAGTGAACATACTCTTTTCCTTTATGACTTGTTTTTATTTGTAAATCTTGGAAGATGGAGGCATTTGGTAGCTTTATCCTTCCACAACATGTCATGCCTGTAGGAACCAAATGACCCTTGGTTATGATGCTCATGGTTTATTCTAGTTGAAGTAAATCTGTGCAACACTTCTAGAAATCACTGGAATCTGACTGCATCCTATATATTTGTTGCCACTGACCTACTTTAATGTAAATACAGATAAAAGGAGTCCATGCCAAGTCTCAGCTTTCTCTTAGCTAAGCAGAAGCAAAGTAGCCATGTTTTATTTGGAAAAGTATTGTAGCTTTATTTGCCATTCTTGCTTTAGTAGGTGCTCAGGGACAATTAAAGGTACACTGATCCATCATAAGCATTGTTTAACTGTAACATAGTTCTGACAAATAAAACTCGGGGTTTCTTTTGTATTAATAAATAGAGAAAAACCCGTGTGAAACAGCACATGAATTTGTTTAATAAGAAAGCCTGTGCAGTGTAGATGAAATTATTTTGAAGAAAAGGAGCCAGAAGTGCTATCTGAAAGCATGAAAGCCAATATTAATATACAAACATGCACTTAAGTTTATCCTAGTAATTTCTCATGGTTCCTGTGACATGTTCTCTGTTTCCAAATAACCTGGTTTTTCTGTCTTACCTCATTTTCTCGCCTTTTTAGCCAACTTTTTTAACCACTAGCTCTGATATTAATTATAAATAACCTTTTGTTCTTCATCCATTATCCCTATGATCTTGTTTTGGTTGGAATGTCTAAATACTCAGGTATGCCTCCTTCTGCCTAGCTTCGGCCGGCTTCTCCTTCTTATTTTAAAGCACCCGAGAAATTTCTAACTGCATGTTGATTTGTTCACAGTTTTATCTTCAAAGTGTCCCATGATCTCCCATTATTAGAGATCAAAATGAAAAGTAAACAGAGTTATGTATTATCAATAGCATTTAAGGTGTAATGAGGTGCAGATTAGAGAAAATAAATTAGAAGAATTAATTAATTCACAATTTATTGTAATGTATTAACAACTTGCTGTGATAAGCAGTTGCTGGATGTGTTTGTGAGCAAGATCGGGGGTTGCGGTAAGTTGCTGATGTCTGCTATTGAATTTTGTTTGTTTATTTCTTAATGTATTTCTAGGCTTCCAGCTTCCTATAAAAAGAGAATGTAACAAGAAATTTAGATTATTGTAGTTTTGGAGATTTACAAACCCGAGCAATGCTACTCGGGGTCCTCTCCCTGTGTTTTCTA
>NW_010558473.1:17100-44641 GCF_000687285.1 Phaethon lepturus
ACTGAAGAATGGGGAAGAAGAGGTGAAGCAGGTTGTCTGTAATTGTTCTTACTAAGAGTGATCAGGAAAGACCACAGTGGGCTTTCCTATGGTTCCTCTCACTCCAGCTTTTTTGCACTGTGCCTCCTGTCTGCTTACAAACTTCTGTACACAGATGGACAAAAATCAGAAACTATTTCCTTCAAAACCAGGGAGGAAAAAAAACCTTACAGCTGTTCTCCTTATGCAATCGTAAAGGTATATAAAGGAAGATTGAACAAATTTTGTAGTGCAAAGCCAATAAGCAAGAGAGGAGTGAAGCAGGGCAGTCTGGAGCTGAAGAGGACTCTTGCATTTAGCAGCAGATACGTTGTGTGTGAGAAAGACATATGGCTTCTTCAATCCTTTCCTTGGAGTTTGCAAGTAAGTAAGTAGAGTAAATGGGGTTGGGGAGTTTAATTTCAACCTTCTTCTATGGAATAGTTTTTCCCTGCTAGCTGCCCACAGGGGCACCCATCGATTTCCTATTGTAAACCCACCGTAACGGTGGCCTGAGCTAAACCTTACTGAGTCCCAATCCAGAGTAAATTGGTAGGGAGACAATTCAATACATGCAGAGTGCACCCTACTTTATTTTGTAACAGGTTCCCCATGTAGACAGGCTGTTACTCGCACTTCCAAACAGCACAGACAGCCAAGCCCTCTCGGGTGACTTCAGCTGGTGATGGTGTGCACGGTTCGTGCTCTCACAGTGTGGCTCCACTATCACGCTCCTCTGTGTGGAGGAATGGAATTGTCTCATTTACAATTTTCTGCTTTTTCTAGTTAGCCCTTTCTGACGGGAACTGATAAAAAAGTTCACTGTCTTTTTCTTCTGGTGATACTGAACCATCAGACACAATTGGACGTAGTAAACAAAGTCGTCGGTGCTTCCAGGGGGATTGCTTTTCCTGTCGAGTATTTTAAATACATGTTTACAACTTATTCAAGTATCAGTTGTCCCCACTCTCGGTTTGATTCTCACCTTTTTATAAAACATGGCAATCTGTAGGAAGACTGGATTCTCTCTTCTACCTTATTTAAGTCCTCACTTCTGTATTATATAAAGTGAATGATACATGTATTTATCTTCTCAGTTTTGTATTATATATGTGTTACAGCACATAGAATCACAGAATCACTAAGGTTGGAAAGGACCTTCAAGATCATCAAGTCCAACCGTTAACCCAACGCCACCATGCCCCTTAAACCATGTCCCAAAGCGCCACATCCACACGTTTTTTGAACATTTCCAGAGATGTTGACTCCATCACCTCCCTGGGCAGCCTGTTCCAAAAAACAGGCTTATTACAGAAAGCATGGTGCAGTTCATGCCTTACCCTGACCGGGTGGTTTTCCTTTATAACCCATATTTTGTTGCTTTTTAGGGTAACGAATATGGTTCCAAGTTGTTTAAATACTGTTGAAAGATACAACCACTCTTTAATTTGCGGTAGCTGTGAGAAAAGGCTTGTTTAGACATGATTACTTTAACATATGAAGTTTATGCTTAGAATCTTCTGGAAAATATTTATCTGCACATCTGTTGGTGTGTGTGCCCTTCGTAGTAATAAGCATCGTTATGTTTGACAACCTGTTATCAGAGCGACTTTGTTTGGGATTTGCTGTTTCCTTCCTGCATTCTCTACAGGCAAGTTGATCTGAGATTTTAGGTTATTGTTAATATCATACCCCATAGGAAATATTCTTAAGGATGTTATCAGTAGTGTCTGAAAGACTTCTGCATTTGAGAAGCAGATCAAGTCCTACATATCTTGCCCTTCTAACTACTTATTCATGGAGCCTCCAGAGCTGTCAGTGCATGATAAGGAATACTTTCATAAAGACTACAGAATTAGGATCTATATCTTTTAAGTGTTGTAGATACCATTTCTAAGTGATTTAAATTACTTGAAGAAAGTGGATGATTTTGTTCCCACTCATCCCAACAGTAATACATTTTCTTACTAATACGAATGATACAGGAAAGGACTTATTCTTGATGCTCTTTTAATCCCTAGACTTGTTTCTTTCTCTGAAAGATCAGGTTTAGCTTGGATGTCTTATTATGGAGTGCTTGATGCAACTGTGTGCACATGTTACCCAACCAAAGGCTTTGTCTTGGGGCGCTTTGATACAGCAGCCTTTATTTGCAGTTAACTTGCTGTCAAGTTTAATGAAATGCAACAGATTTCAAAATTAGGATCAGGCTCACAATTTAATAAAGTTGGTCTGATATTTACAAATATTTTTGTTATGAACTGGCATTTGTTGGTCTTTGTGGAAATCCATAAAGTTTAACCACTTGTTGAAATTAAAATATATGCTGCAGAGGTGCAGTCCTCATCACTGTCTCTCAGTTATTAACAGCAGATTATGTACACCTGGGAAATGCTTTCATCACACAATCCATGAAATACTGTCCAATGCTGAAGGATAATAGCTGCTTTTTGGCTGGATCCTTAAGGACCTTCAATATTTAATTTTTGCAGGACAAAAGAAGGCTTAGGGTCAACAAGAGATGCTTGATATTTTACAAGGTCAGACTGAATGAATTTAAAATAAAATAAATACCTTACATAAACCTACCTATACATGCAGCATCTCTTGGACACATCATGGTCTCTATTTAACAAATCCAAGGATGACAAAGGAATCAACTTTATGGCAGTGTGAATTGAGATCAGTGGTTCCTGCATTATTCATGTCTTCTACTTGTGGATAGAATTTACCCTGCATCTCAACAAATGTTTTGAGTTATAGACAATCAGTGCCAAATCACTTGTGTGTCCTGTAGAAGTAACACAAGCCCTACACTGGAAACAGAGGTTAATGGATAGATAGGAAGGCTGCCTTTGCTGTTTGGTTTAGCTTTTACTTTCTCTTATCATTCTCAGCAGTAAATTCCTTTATGCAGCACCTACAAAACGTTTCAGTACTGATTTTTCAGTTTACACTAGGCAGATTTTCAAAGCTGCCTAGACATACTTTTCCACGGGAAATACTGAAGTCATTCAGTGTGTTTTTTAATTGAGGGTAGTGTGTCTAAATTACCTAGATTTAGAAATCACCCTGAAAATCATGTTAAATTTGATTAATTGTTTGTCATCAAGTTTTTTGTTATTTAGTCCTTAGTTTGAGTTAGATGTGGGTTTTGTTCTGCGTACAACAAAATTCCTTTGCATCTCTCTGAACAAAGAAAATTATCTGAAAGTAACAGCAAATAAATATTGTGAAAACTCCCTTTAACTGCTAAGCATAATATGTAAAGCAGAATTGGATTTATAGAGGTCTTCATGATTATACCTGAGAGTTCTTGTGCACAAAGACCTTTTCCCAAGTCTTTTTGGCATGTTTTGTGCTTTGCTGTCAAATAAATGGTTGGTCAAATCTGATATTTTAATAGTGATACTAATTTTGTAATTTAAGTGCCTCAACTTGTTAGACTTCTACACAGCTTGGGGGATACGAGTAAAGAAATGCTCTGCTTAGAAAAGCTAGGAAAAGTGTGAACGTACACAAGTGAACTCTGAGATCTCTGAGAAAACTTTGTAGTCAAATGGAGGACTTAAAGTTTCACAGGAAACAACATAGGGAATAAAGAGCTGACAGTGCTTTTACAGTCCTTCTGAAGAGAAATATTTGCTTCAAGACATTAACTGATGATTAATTCGTACTTGGGGAGTTTTTCACCATTTTGAGCATAGAGATGTTATTTGGTCAAAAAAATTGTTGTGGGTTTTTTTTTTGTTTTTTTTTTTTTTTTGAAAGCCTAGACCAGATATTTGGACCATCCACACTTCTGAAGAGAGGCTTCCTCTGAGAAATACTCACTTTTTATTTGAGGAAAAAGTCCAGTGCTTTCATCAAAATCAATCTCCTAAATGGCTCTTGTCCACTTGGAATAAAAATGTGTAAAGTCATCTATCTTATGGGAATCCTAGCTGAATTTGCAAGTATTTCTGTGCCATCAGAAGTGCTTTTCTTACAGAAGGGGCATTCTAATGGCTTGTTTTTATGAACCTCTGACTGAAAGCACATTTAAGAGATAAAGTCATACAATTTAGGATACTAGATTACTAATTTTGTCAATCCTCTGCCCTCCCAAAACACAGTGTTGGTTTGTTCTAAATGGCTAAGAGAACAAAAGTAGTATTTCACCATATACATGTCTTTCGGAAAGCGACTTAAGCGGCCGAATATTTTTAAAACACTACTTCTCCTGTCAGCAGTCTGATAAAAAGCACTTGGACAGCTGTGGAGCTGCTGAGACTGACCCGTGGGTGATACGCTTCTGTTAAAACACATCAGCGAATACAGCAGGGAGATCCCGCACCCTGAGGAGTGCTGAGGGGCCCTTCCCTTCTGGTTCCACGTAACGCTTCCAGTCTGATCGCAGGATACACCTGAGCTTGCTCGGCGGAGCAGAGTTAAAAATCAATGAATAAACTGCAGTTCGTAGTGCCTGTTGCTCAAATGTGATACTAATTTGAATATTTCTGAAATTTTTAGCTGCTTGTGCTGTTGTATGAGGCTCTATTTGTTTCTTTGTATTCTTAGCAGCAAACCCTGGATTAAGCTATCTATTGCCTGCAAGTAATCTAACATTTTCTTGCTTTAGCAGCGGAGGAAGCAGGGTTCCTGGTGTAGTCTGCTCTCTGCGTTTACCAGTATGCTTTTTCATGCTACTTCTGGCTTTAACTCTATTGCTGCAAGGTAGATGTCAACTTCTCCTGCTTTTCTTTCTTTTCTATTTTATTTATTTCTCTTTGATAAGTCCCTCTGTGCTAGATAGGCAATAATCTTTATGGTACGTATGCTTCCCTTTTCACCCTGCAGCAGGAGAAAAGCACTTTAGAGGCAGTGGTGTCCTCAAGGTAGATTTTTCTTACTATTAATATTTTAAGATTCTGCCTTTGGAGGAAATTTGGAAAGTACCACATTCTTGGTGGGGCTGTAGGAGGTGGCAGGGCGGGGGGTTGTTAGCCCAGCTTCAGCTGCAGAATGATTGACACACATGCTGGAATAGCAATTACCACAGTGAGTTACCCTAGGGTTGAGCACCTGGATGGTTGGGAAAAAAAAAAAAAGGTCCTAAAAAATCTTCTGCTGATAGATGCAGGCTAGATTGGCCTGTCTGTTTTTAAAATCTGAATGCTGTAGTTAACATATACTGCTCCATTCCAGTTTTAAGCCTGCTTTGAACAGCTACTGCTTGTGGCTTTCTGTTGCAGATATCTGCTGTGATTTCTACATCTTTGTAAAATTGATTGTAGTCAATTCAGTGGGCTGTCACCTACTTCCAATACCGGCTCATTCTGTAAGGCTAAATTTGTTGCGGTCCAAGCAAGGCATCTGCAGGGTGTTTTTAAAGACATGAAGAGTTACAAGGTGTCCGTGTTCCAGCTGACTTAGGACATACTGCATTGACTTGCTGTTCTTACGTACATGACTGTCGTGAGAAAAGTCCCCATCAGACTTGGTTATGGAGGTAACCATAGGCCATGTAGAGTCGCTAAATATATCTTTTATCACATCTCTACTGGTTTCCTGATTATTGCTATCTGAGGCATAATGACAGTGTCCCAACATATCTGCTGTTTCACTGGTAAAGCCTGACAGAAGAAATCAGGTGGCATATTTGTGCATCCATCAAAAAAAGCAAAGAAAATCTTGCATTAATACTCCTAGATATATTGTGCAGACACTGTGCAAGCAATTGTACAAACTCAGGCTTAACAGGGGAAGGTGATACTGTCCTGTGATTCAAAGGTAAAGCAGCGGTCTACAGTAGTACCACTTACAATAATTAGGTTACTTACATCTAAATTGTGGTATAAGAATATTTTTCAAGTTGCCTGGATTATTTTGAAAAACACCATTTGCTAAACTGATAAATCAGGGTGCAACTTAGCTCAAGTAAAAGCACTGCATTAGCAGAGAAAGAAATTTTGCTTTTTTACTTACTGTAGACTTTAAACAGCTCTGCAACTTTTTAAAATGTTTGCATTCTTTTGTATTATTACTTTAATGTAATTTTTGTAGAAAAATTCAATCTTTCATGTATTTAGAGTATTAGTAGCTTTTCTGAAGACTGGTGTGAAGTTATGCTTTTCAGAACATGTGACATACTGCAACATGTATTTCTTTTATGTATACTAAAGAGTCTGTTCCAGACTTAAATATAAAAATTTATAAAAATGCAACACATGAACAATTGTGCTGGTGTGTTTTTTTTTCAATTCTTTTTTTCTCCAGAAAAGGAATCAACTGCTGGATTGAAAACTTTTGTACTGCATGTGTTAATGCAGAAAGAAAAGTGGCTTTTTTTCCAGTAATTTTTCATTCTTCAGGTGTTGCAGGTAGTTTCCCTTGGACTCTTAATGTTGGTTTATTTTGAAGTTTCATTTAAAAACAAAGTGTTTTTTCCCTTTCATTAAGCAGGCTTTGACCATGGAAAGACTTCTGCAGGTGTTAACCTCATACATGGGAATACTCCAACTGACATGGAGCAATGTTCATGTTTAATGTAAAGCATTTAGTTATTTTTAGAAATAAGAAAGAATCCATAGTGGGTTTAAATGTACAAATTGGTGTTATTTCAAAGATAAATGCCAAAGTAATTTCCAAAGTCAGCAGTAAAATTGTAGAAGTCGCTGCTGGTGCATATAAAAATTCACCATCAGTGATACGAAGGCAAATGGAGCTGGAGCTGAATAAACATGAAGTACACATCACAACACACCCAAGCATTTATTTGCACGAAACATTTGCATTGTTAAATTCAGTAAGATTTATCCTAGGTGGCCAACAGCAGTGAACAATGCCTTAAAAGCACCTATCTTCATTTGTAACCAGTATCACATTATATACAAACCATGCAATATCCCTGAAGAAAGTGTTCTAAATCTGGGGAACCTTGTGTTAAAAGTGAGATTACAAGCTAACTGTATAACTGGAACATATCACAAAAGCTCATATCCTACCTAAAAAGGAAATATTTCTAGGGTGCATTTTAAAATAAAGGGAGAGTGTGAAAAAATATATTTAGTCATTCTGAATGTATTTACAAATCATGCTGGATGGCATCATGGCCTCTGGATGTAAACCTGGTTTAAGAGATAAAGGAGATAGATCTTACATCCTGTAGTTGGCATGGATGGGGAAGGGGAGGAAGTTGCTATCATTCTTTAAAAAAATGTTAAGGACCAAAAATACTTGCTGCATGCTCAAGTGATATCAATTATCACATTAACCTGTTGTTATTTTTTAAAATCTCTGCTGTTTAGTTGACCTGTTCAACGTTTATAAAGGACCCATTGGCCAGTAGCCTAGGATGTTATGTGAGGATAAAGTGAGAGTGGACTGGCCTATAGTACTGTGTTTTAGAAAAACCCACCACAAAAGCCTTGGAAGGGTGTATAAATGAATGGATAATTGGAAATTAATTCAAAGTATATGTGTTTTCCCATGTCATAGAGGATTTGAAAGCAATACCATGATATACATAAAATTTTGCTCAATTAAAAAAAGTTTATCCTAACATGGCTGTAATCTCTGAATGTTTATTAGCACTACCCAGAATCAGACATACTCACATAAAGACAACAGTAATGCCCACACGCAAATACATGTGATATCAATATCAATATTTTTTAGAGTTGCATCGAATGCCCATCAGTCCTTAATTTGAAAGAAAAAAAATTAAAAAGATCACTGAAATGTTGCTCTTACCTTCTAGTGCCTGGAATCTGAGTGTCTTTCAAGGTGATGGCATTATTAATGCTGGCAGTTCCTAAAACATGTAATACACGTATTCTTCAGCTTTGTTTCTCTTTCGTGCTCGCATTTTGGCTGACCAGACAAACATGAACCACAGACAGATCTGTTCAGGTAGGTTTGAAATTGAGCAGAATGAGTCCTGCCGTCCACAGGGAGAACTTTTGAGCCAGGGTCTTTGGAGACACGTAATTCTTAGTCAACAAATTGTCCTTTGACTGGTGATTGATTTACTGTGATCTTTCTCACTAATCCTTTTTGTGATTCTTCAAATTAATTGATGAGGGAGATTAGTCTGAGTGTTTATGGACAAAGGGAAAACCCAACCTTAAGGGAATATATTTCCACCCTTTTCTGTTACCTTTTCTTTTCTTCCTCTCTTTCATGTAATTACTACGTAGGAAGAAAATATTGCAAATATCGGCTAAAATGACTCACATCCTGGGTTTGCCAGGCACACCTCACTGTTGTATTTTTTACACCTACATCTTAAGAAGGAGAAATTCTGAACCTACTGTGTAATGAAGCAGAGATGTTTTCATGTCAATATGTCATTAAGTCCAGTTGAAATACAATCAGACAAAAATGAATCCAATGCCTTTGGAAGTACTCCAAGTTCTAAGGTCTTTGGATGTAGTCCTCTTATCATTCTAGAGTTGATCCAAATATTCTTGGGCACACAACTGCATTTCTGTGGGATTGCTACTCAATACAGTGCGTACATCAGCTTTATGCATGATTGATGATACTTGACCCCATATAAAATTAGAATTGTGCAGACTGACTGTACTTGATCTTGACTGCAGCCTTTCATAATTAAAGCTTCAAAATTTTCTGAACTAATTTGAACGAGCAAAATGACTTTATACTAGACCAGCACTTTGCCACATGTGGCTACAGTGTTTTTCATGTGGTAGGAGAAACCCTAAAAGCAAATTTATTTCTTTACAAAACCACAGTCTTAAATGAAACTGTTGCATATGTTTTTTTCAAAGAAAGAATCTTCAGCTTACGAGATACATAGCTTAATCACAGTTCTTACAGTAAGTCCACCTCCACAGTCTTTGAACGCTTTACAGACTTACTACCGTGGTTACAAAAGCTCTTTTGCATCCTGTGAAGGTTTTATGTAATTTCCTGTATTTATAACTCCTTTACAAAGTTTTTAGTTTTGCAACCTATAAACTGAATATTTTGGGAAATAAATTAGCAAAAGCTGCAGTTTTTAAAGGTCATATCCTAACTGGGCAAGAAGAAGTCTTATTTTAATATTTAGTTTCTATTAAGAAGTAACTTTTTATAGGTTCCAGCATCTCAGAGCAGTAGATCTACTCTCCTTAAAGCTAAAGGGCATTTTCTGTTTAAGAAAAGTCTTTCCTGCTTTTCAGCTCTTTGAAGGAGTCTGAGATCTGCTGGTGTGTCTCATATGACTGCATGCTATTTTGCATAGTCCAAATGCAGAGTAATATGAGCAACGTGTCCCCAAGAGCTCGTCTGTCTTCCCAAAACCAACACAACAAGAACAAATTTTCTTAAAGTAAAATTGGCTACCATTTCGGCTTTTTCCCGGGGAGAAAAGTGCAGGCAGCGGCTTCAACAGTGTGATACTCAACTTGTTTGTGCCACCAAGAATCCCTTCAGTGAGAGGTAGATTGAAGACCTTGTCTATAAATCACTGATTAATGAGTGTGACGTTGAACCCGGTGTTCCCCAGCCCAGTAGACAATGTAGTGGTGTATATGTGGCACTGTCACCAGACCAGGAGTGAATGAAGGGAGAGAGTTGAATGACATGGCTGGGATGAGGTTGCTGAACATCAGTCTAGGAGGAAGGAGGAAGGAAACAGGGAAATATGATACCAGGACTGAACAAGACATCATTTTGAGCCCTTCCATTATAAACTTGTTTGTTTGTTTTGGTAGATCCTCAAAATCTTATCTTTTAAGCTGTCCTGACAGCCTCTCTACAGCTTTTCCTGACTAAGCTGAGTTGTTCATCCTTCTGAACTGGTTTTAATTAATATTTATTTAATTGATATAAACATACTATTAAATGTAGCTGTATATAAAAATGTACAACTGTCATCTCCTGTAAGGGATGCAATGAGACTTCTGACTGTAAACATTTCTGCTGGTTTATTACTTATACTTTTATTATTTACACCTTTACAAAGAAAGCTATACATCTAAACTTGCAAGCAAAGGTAAAAGGATGGATTTGGTTTTGGTGTGGCCAGGTGGAAAACATGTAGTCACCTGAAAAGCAAATATCTTCAAGTGTAGCGGTTTATGGTGAAATTATGACATTTTAACTGCTTCAGAGTAGATGAGAAAGTGGTCAAGCAAAACCTGAGATACCAGATATTTTTCTGCAAAAATCAGGGTACTAAATGGTATATCCAACAATAGAGAAATAACAGAGAAATTAAACTTCATTGCTTCAGTCAGTCTTGATGCCTATGGCACATCAGTGTCCTCAGAGATTACCAAAAGGATGACCGTATCATGAAAAAGTCATCCAATTTACTTGCCCTTTTTACTGTGGGATATTTTGCATGGCTCTGTTTCTGACAGTCTTGACAGTTTTTTTTATTTGATGATTATGAGGTTCAAACTGGATCTGGAAAGAGAGGCCTGGCAATGAACTGAGACATGCAACAAATAGAAACGCACTGAATTTCTTAGGAAAGCTGAGTTGGAATTAGTCTGAATCAGAATTACTCCGTATCAATGTGCATGAAAGGAGCAAGAGTCCTGCCAAAGGAAGTGGTGCAAAGCCAGAAAGGCATGGACTCACCTTGCATACTGAACATTTGTCTTCTCCCCTCGAGGTAATGAATTGAAATTAATTTCCCACCCCTTTACACCTCATTTAGTCAGCGGTTCCGGGGCAAAGTGTTATCTCCTCTGATTTAGGGTTGTGAAATATTAGTTAACACGCATTAACATAGGTGGTTACTCTGATATTGTCACTGCCCTTAAGTGTTTGCCTTAAACCCCTGTTACCTTCCAGTGGAAGGCTATCGCTTTTTAGGGGTGCTAATCATTCCTTACTCAGATGTGCTCCTGTGGGTGCCGGTGGGCTGTGTTCAGGAGGTATCGCCCTCAGCGAAGGAGGTGCTGCCTCACAAGTGTGTGCCAGTTGTGCCAGTGCTTATCTGAAAGGAGCCGTTAAAGACAAGGCTTAAAACTGAGCCCTGCCTGGATTCAAGACTCTTCGGGTTAATGTAGAATTGGAATGAGTTATTCAGTGAGGGATGCTGTCTCCCAGCAACTAGGGTGGAAATAGATTTGCATGATCCATATGCGGGCTGATAGGCACTTGGGGTCTGCCTCCTCCCATGGAAGAACTGCTTGCCTTTTGGGTTTGATGTCTTTGTGAACCTCTTTATTTCTACACTCAGACAGTGCGTTACACAGCCATGACTTGCAGATGACTTCTCATTCATGGGCTGCTGTCTGAAGAATATTTGCATGTAGTCAGTGAGGGTGACTGGCTCCTTGTAAGGTATTTGAATTGCCCTTTAGAAGAGGCTGTCTGTGCCCATTCACTGGATTAGGGGCCAACTGCATTTCTAACTTTTGAAGAAGCATTAATACTTTTCAGTCAGCTTCCGTATTGTATTAGGATATTTTTTCTTTCTTTCATTGTACAAATAATTTTGTTTTTCTCATTTTGAAAGAATCCATGTTTATTATTGCAGGTATTATAGCACTGATTTTACATTTGGATCATGTTCTCTTTGGCCTTGTCCATAAAAAGCCCATTTGGGACATTGTTGTTTCTGCAGCAATGTGCCAGTCCTAGCAAAATCATGGTCCTGAAAGGTTATTTTCAATAGGACATGTGAGATCTGGGGAGTCAGGACCAGCAGAGACATAATATGTCCTCAACAAGATGAGTTCTCAGCATGACATACTGTGATCCTCATAGCTTGACATCACCATTGCTACTAATGATGTGGGAAGAACTCGATCTGACAAGTTCAGCTGTAGATCAAAGTATAAAGATTTTTTTTTTCCCTACCAAAATGTACAGTGGCCACAGAAAAATCAGACAGTTGTGTGAACAGCAGAGATCAGGAATCCTCTTTTCCTGTGAGGTTGTACCTTAAGACTGAGTCTTTTAAGGATTAAGCTCTAGCCCTGAAAGGCACAAATAGATTTTTTTTCTCCTGTCCTTGGCTGCCTATTATGAAAACGGTATTTCTGAGGCCTCTGTTGTCTGTCCTACTTGGTTTAATGTGGCCCACTGATTCAAATGTAGTTTGTCAGGGGAGTCAGACCTGTTCAGTCCTTTGACCGTCTTCCAGTATTCAACTTCCTCATGGTTTTCTTGATGCTCTAGTCTTTCCACAGACTGCACTGAAAAATGTGCAATGCTTCTAATCTCTCTTTGCACCCATCCTTCCTGCTTAGAAAATGAGAGGAATGGTTTTCCTTCATCATGAAGGATTGTGAGATCATCATCCATGTTAATGAACTTTATTTGAGATCTTTGTAAATGAAAATCAGAGGGTATGTTTGTAAATTTTTGTCCAGCAACATTTCTTAAACGGCTGCATTACCACTGCACTTTAGCCTGAGATTCCACAGCATGGTTTCCTGGTGATAAATCTGGTTTAAAGCTTTTTATCAGATTACAACCCTCAGTAACTTGTAGGGAGTGTGCTCTGTGCCAGTGAGTGAAGTGAACTGGGTTGCAAATAGCCTTCTAAAATGTGGAATGACAAACTTTGGCAACTGAGTCTGTAATATGTTCTTGATGAGTGAATTCCTTGGTCGTAAAGTGTGTTTTTTAAGCCATAAGATAATTCCATTGACATTTTTTGTTTGTTTGTTTTCCTCTTGGTCTGATTTAAGTCTTGTTGTGTATGAATTTTTTTAGTCTCTTTAATTTCTGGGACAGTTACAGTGTCCTGACCTTATCTGGAAAAATACTTTAATTATTTGTATATTACTTTGATGATTGCTTATTCTCCACATAGAGTTACTTAATATATAAAATAACAAGTTCCATCTGTAGGTGCTTTACAGGCTGCTGTCTAGACTGTGAAGAGTAGTAGAAAATCTTACATATCTTACAATTGTATAGCAGTGGCATAAAATCTTACAAATATAGGATCTTACAGACTCATTGTCTTTGCTCCCTTCCTTGTGGTCTTTCATCAGTGCTAGACAAAATTCAACATGTAAATTATGGAAATTATAGTCTTTGAAGCACTTAATAATAACATAAGGACAGGAGTAACGTAATAGGAGATGTAAAGGTATGCAAGTTCATCATCTTATACTAAATAAATAGTTGTGAGAAACAAATGATTTCCAATTACTTTCATGATTCCTCCTCCATGGCTTCAAACTCTTTGCCCTTAAATTCCCTTAAATCCCCTTGCATTTTCAGTGCAAGTGGCATGAAAGCAGAAAAAAAGAGATGTAAACAGAACATTAGTGTCACAAAGAGAAAACAGACAAATTTGTCAATGGATGCCAGGTCTCCTCTATCAGAAGTGCCAGAGAGTCTCTGGCCAATGACACCTGTGTGATATCTGCTCTGAGAGATCCATAGCAGATAGTGCCATGGCAAAATGAAATCAGGAACTCTTCCCGCTGGAAAACCACAAATATGTTCCTTTTTAAAAAGAGTTCAACCATCCTAGGGTTTATGGGTTTTCTGTAGGTGTTGTTCTCGTTGGTTTTGTTTTGTGGGGGTAGATTTCAGAGGCTGCCACAGTATATAGTGAAAGCATAGTGGTTCCTTTCTGTCCTTCATGTGTTGACTCATTTCACTGCATAGCGTTTGTATGAAGGGTTTACAATGCTCAGAATGTCTTCCTTGTACTGTGGGGACAAGCCTAAAGTAGAGGTTTCAAAACTGTATTCAGGGAGGTCCAGATAGGGAGTGGGACATCGTGCTAGGGAGTAGGCAGGAAAATGTATCTGCCATGTGACTTGGGATGGTGAAGATTTATAAAGTACCTTCCCGAGCTGCTTGCAAAAGTGGTGAAGGCCATGCTTGGGGATCCCTGCTCTCTGTCACCCTGAAGAAGGCAACTACATTGCAACAGTTCTGACGCAAAGGCATCTGTGTCAAAATCATTAATCAGATAAAACTCATATGAATAGAGACTGCAGGATCAAGCACTGAATGTAAAATAACTGTATCTTCTGACAACTGGGAAAAAAGTATTCAAGTTTTAACATTGAATGGGTGTTGTCATTTTTGATGGCAGCAGAACTCCGGAGTTTGTATTAATTGTAAAAAATGCAATGACTGTACTGTTTTAACAGTTGGCATTACGAAGACCTCACTGAGAACAAATGAGTCATAAAAAGAACTAGGTTTACACATAGTAATTAACTTCTCTTTGTCCTGGTGTATGATCTGTTACATGCTGGCACTGGGCCATCATGATAAATGAGATCAAGATACCTCTTAAGAAAAACTGCCTACTTCTCCTTTTTTCTTCTCTACTTCCTACAAAACAGAAATTCTACATCTCCTTAAAATGTGAGGTTTGGAGATTTAGTAACAGCTTGCGTTAGTTGCAAAACTATAATGAATAGGATAGCAGAGGCTCAATGCAGTATATAGACAGGATTGTGCATATGTGGTGATATGTATGCGGTTTTGTAAATCCTTACATATAAGCAAGTCCCGCAGTCTGTGATTATCCTCAGTCGCCCTCCTGGCAGCCATTTCATTGGCTTCTGTGACATGTCTATATGTGCAGGGAGTTAAAAAAACTTGCAGAACTGCATTGGTAAATTAAAGTCTGTAAGATCAAGGCAGTAAAGCATTAAAATTAGACTTCATAGTACATTAGTTTGTTTTATTTTAGTTTTATATACAGTATACATAATTTACTGAAGCTCAAACCTTTGAAAGGTACAACACTGAAGAGATACAGTACCAAAATTTCATGGAGTGGTTGCTTTTTCTGATTGGTTGTCTTCACTTGAGCTGTAGTTGTGCTTTTAAACATAAACTTTATTTATTAATGGATATCTTTGGCATTGGTTCTGTAACCAAAATTTCTCATCTGACCCTGTTTAGCAGAACCCTGGTGGTCTATTAGGAAAGAGAGAGAGAAAAAGAATGTCTGTGAAATAGCCGTGTAGGTTTCCATTAACAACTATAATATTATTATATGTTTTCATACCAGTGAAGTGCAAGTATTTTATGACTCCTGTTCTTCGTTGGTAATTGAAAACTAAATGTATACTAGCATTAAAATGATGAGAACTTATGTGACCAATACAAATTTGCTGTCAAAGATGACATCCAAAACAAATAGCATAAATTAAACTCCTATTTAAATTGTAAACATTTGTCTTAATTTTATACATTGTGCTTAGTGCCAAGAGCAGTATGTCTGTGTGCTCTAAAACACGTTTTTACCCACATAGTGTACCTTTGTGTTTTCCTTATACTTCTTCATTGAGATCAAAATAAATAACATGCTCCACTTAGTGATTATTTTGAAAGCAAAATCCCATCACTGTACTTTGATTTGTATTTGTGACCTATCTTAACATGCTGGGAAGAAGCAGGTGAGCAAGGGCTGGGAGCATTCACTGGACTAGAAGATTGTCCATGCTGGATCACTGGTTGATGGGTGGCCCGAGCTGGCAGTAACTACAGAAGTACCTGGTAGCTAACCCTGCTCTAGATGAAATCCGATTAACTCTTCTCAGATCCTCCCTGACAAATGAAGAGCCATATTATGCAGTAACTGGGATTGCTGTAGAAATCTGAGACTTTAAGGCCTCCTGACAGGTATTTCTTTGAAGGAGGTCCTGCTGCCAGCAGCTTTGGCAGTGCAGCAGCAAGACCTCACTGAGGACTGACCACCTCAAACATGAGCAGAGTTTTCAGGACAGGGCATAAACTTAGTGCTTGGTTGGGAGAAAGCAGAAAGGTAGTAGTATCCTGTTTCCCCGATAAGTCACAGTGCTTTGGGGTTTAAAATGAGTCGCTACTGACTTTTTGATTAGGGGTCGATTTAGTTTCTGTTTGTAATTCTTACTTATTTTCTTGAGAAAGGGTCCCTGCATAGGAGGATTGTATAAAGAAAGAAACATCATATTAATTTTCTCTGCAGCTGTAAGTTTTTCAGTGTGCAACAGAAATGTGTCCAGCAAAGCCCTTAAGCATGTCCATAACTCTGCATCTTGCTGCCGTGTCAAATTGGACTGCTGCTCTCCCTGGAGTTATGCACACATTCAGGTGCTTTGCTGGATCAGGGTGTAATTTAAGAATAATTTTTAATTCTTTCAGCTCTCAGCCTACTGAAGTTGATAACATTGTGTATGAAAAATAACTCTACCACAGCTATGTTAAATGAGCCACACCACAGGCATGAACTTTTTGGAGAACTTCTTACACATGTTCTCTTTTCCACTCAAAGTAGAAATAAACTGTTATTTCTTGGCATGAATGTAGAAATCTCTTCTCCATCCCTGAATACACAAGTATGCTGCAGCAGCCTTAGACCTGTCTGAATGATTTCTCTGTTTTTTAATTAATCTTTTTTATGAGCATTTCTCTTCATGGGTTTGAGTTTCCCCCCCTTTTGTTAGAAATATTCCTTTCTAACTATTAAAAATAATAAAACTGCTTCTAGTTAATTCTTTACTTTCTGCTTCTCTCAGCTTGGATATTTTACTACCTAGACACCCAATCTGAATTTTTATCTACAGTTTCTAGATTATTGACTTCATTGGGTTTTATGCATTTGTGGCAATATTTGAATTGCAAATGCTCTGAGAGAATATTTGCTTTTAAACCAGGTTCTGCTTTAAACCACAAATAAATTTTAACCTGTCTTAGGCCTCATGAAGTTTGTGTATATTAGCTGTCAGTTTTATGTAAAGTGTGAATCAATTGTCCTAGTTCAAGAATCACAGAAACAGAGCATTTTGATATTTGTTTTTTGCTACCTCAAAGGAAAAAAAACGAAGAAAGTAAGAAAAATATTTTTTAACAGGTTACTGAAATGCATGTGAAATACATATAAAAAGGATAGGCTAGTAGAATTTGTAAACATTATTCACGTGAGGTACAAACATATTTTTACAGTGAAAGCCAGTATATGCTTTTATATTTGTGCTCTAAATTTTGAGCATATGTAAGAAACTATGACCTCACCAAAGTCAAGGACAAAACTGCTGCTGGCTTCACTAGACTCAGGGCTTCACCAACATGGGGAACCATTGTCTAGGAATTACTCTCTGGAGAGAAAAATTACTACGTTGTCACAGAGAACCCACAGATTGCTGTATCCCCTTCAATTTAAGCATATGATAAATCTCACTGAAGCGAAAGCTGTAAAACGACCTTAATAGCATCTCCTTTATGCTGAAACCTAGGCCTACATATGAAGCTTTAGTCTGTGCACTGTGCAGTATGCTTTCCAAAAAATACAAGTAAGAATGAGTTTACTTGTGATTTTGTTGTTATTCATGCCTAATAGCGTTAATAACTTGATGACAATAAAGCCATCTTGTGACTGCTCTCTTCCCACAAAAATAGGTAGCTGGCACCTAGTGCCAAGTCAGAGATCCATTGCTTGAGTGCAGTTTGTATTCATCCCATGCTGTGCTAAGACTTAAAAAAGAGAAACTAGTCAGTGCAACACCTAAAGAGAGCTGCTTGTGCTACGCAGGCTGTTATCTCTTACTGAGGATTTGCTGATTTGGTTTGCAGAACATTAGTGTTCTTTGCTAAAATACAGGCAAAATTAATTTTTTTCAATACAAGCAGCCTGCAAACAGAACGGGCACTGTCTTGCTGTGATGTTATTTCTCCTTTCTGACTCAAAGACTTACGTGGTAAACTGCTGTTGTGCAAATTGCGGAAGGAGAGAGAGTTGGACCTTGAGGTAAAACTATTCATATGGACTACAGAATTCTGCATTTTCTTTGAAGTTTGCCCTTGTGCAGAGCAGCCTACCTAATATGTTATCCCGCTTGTTGAAAGCATATGTGGAAGTGCAAATATTGCATAAATGAAATGCTGGACCCTGCTCAGGCTTGTATTTTACTCATAGTTCGTATTCCAGCATTAGAGTTTAATATTTGCTTTTCTTGAATATTTGTGCCAAGAAAACACAACAGCTCAGAAGTGAATGTACAATTAAAAGATTTCTTAAATTCAAATGGGTTGAAGAGGTCCCTTTCACTGAGCTCTATCTCAATTCTTCTCTTTCTTCAGCAGAATTATTTCTTCTTTTCTACAAAGCCAATTTTTGTGACCAGACAGAAATTTTTTCGATGCTATTTTGCTACATGTTCTTGCCAAGTAAATGTACTCGTAGCATTCCTTATCATAATAGTGATCCCTGTTGTCAAATGCTACCTAATCTGCTCAAGTATAGCTATGGAACTATGCATTTGACTTTAATTCCCTAGTCCTCTTCAGTCATTTTAGTTTAGTCATAACAGGATTAATACATTTCCATGAAGTAAATGAGATTATGAAGGAACTTAATATTCTCTGTTAAGAGAGAATATTAAGCAACTTAATATTGCTTCTGTTAATGTGCAATTTATTTTTTTTCTGTGCCTGTTCTTCAGAAGCAAAGTGCAGATTCTTCCTTTTTGCAGGGTTGTATTTAACAGAATGTGGTTACCTCTAAATGTATTGTATTCATATGATAATCCAGACTGTTGCACAACTATTTTCTGCACTTTGGAATGTATCAGTTCAAAGGACTTGATTTCAGACGTTGCCCTAACTCCTCCAAATTATCAGTAATTAATTTGAGAAACCTCAGGAATCAGAGGTGGTGCCAGTTCAAAGCAGGGACATAATGGTTGTCCAGTGTTCTTCGTGGGGAAGCCTCATGGGTGTGTTGTCCTTCCCATGGAAAAGTCCCAGGACTCCTTTGCTTAGGAACTTGCAGGAGTGGGTTCTTGATTATACTAAATAAGATGAATCACAGCAGTGATGGTTTACTGTGTCTCTCACTCTGAAGCCTAAATTTCTTGGACATAGAAAGATAGCATTTCTACACAATAGAAGGTTTTCTGATATTGATGGGAAGTGACAAGAGCATTGAAAGTCAGGAAGACCTAAACATCAAGTGAACTATTTGATGCTATTAATTCATCAAATGAATCACCCAATACTGCTTGAATACATAAATTAAAAACAGTACTATACCTCATTTTAACAGATGGAGAATATTCAAACACAAGTATCCAATAAAATTCAGCTATGAGTTAGGTTCCTTAAAGTGACATGGGGTTATCTCAGATTGTCATTCCGAAGTCTGAGAAGGGAATTTGTGGAGTGTTTCTGGTTCATATCCATCTGCCTTAGTATTCATACATTTAGCAGGAGAAGCAGGAGGTGATATCTAACAAGAACTCCCACAGGCTCAGGCTATAAGCAGCGTCTCTAAGAGCAAAGGAGGTTCAGGGGCTCGGACTTCTTTCTCCATCCTCCTTCTGTTGCAGTGCAACTTCATCAGCTAATGCAATGGGGCTGTGCCGTAGCTGTCACACACCATGATAATTTCAGAAGACCGATACATGTTCAGACAAGGAGTTTGCTTTGCAGTCTCTCATATTTCAACATATGGCCAGTTGCAATCTGTCCTTTAATGGGGTCCAGTGTTGTTCTGCTCCTTAACCAAAGTATAGATGGATGTAAACTGGATGGCTTTCCCTTTTGATTACAAGATTATCATTACTTCTCCAGTTCATCCTCATCTGTTTGTTGGAAACTAGGAGAGGACACTGCTTATACTACTCACAGAGAATATAAAGTTATAAAACATCAGGGCTTTGTGTAATGACTTGTGATGGCATTTTTCGCTTCCTTTCTTTTAAGGCAGTAGTGGTCAGGCCTAGGATACATTGTACCAATGAAGTCCAGGAGGATTTTTCCATTTTTTCTGAATATGTTTTATATGTTGGCTTGCTGGAAACTCAGTTTTTTCAAGTTGTCTTCAGACTCCTAACTGAAACTTTGAAGTAGGTGTTGTCTAAGACGCTACCGACAGTCAACAGTGAGCGATACAAGCCTCCAGAGGATGACTTAGACTTGCAGGTTACAAAATCTGAATTTTCAGACATTTCATCAAGGGCTTTACATCCCTGCTCTGCCACCCACAGATCTCCTAAATCTTATTTCTTCTCCGTGTCAGACAAACTCTTCTTTCCAGATTGCCTCCCTGCACCGGAGTCCTTGATCTTCCCCTCCCTTTCCCCTAGGAGAAAATCTGCCTTGTCTCTGACTCACTGCCACATTTAGCCCCCTCATACCGTTGAGTGTTTGTCCCACAGATCCAAGGTTGTTTCCTCACTCCACCCCTTGATTTGTGACTGTACGCAGTCTATTCCTTGTATTCAATCTTTCTCTCAGGGATCTTCGTATACCTCTTTGAAGATTACCCATCATTAAAACTCATAATTAACATAAATGATAAAATATGCAGGAGTAGGAGGCAAAGCACATACTCCTAAGCGCTGTTTCATACTGACTATGTATCTCAGTTTTCAGGTTTCTCCTGCAAGTCCAAGCAAGCAACTCAGTAAACTCAAAGTATTTAATATAGTATATGGTGTTCTTTGCCTTGGTTTGCATTATTTGACAACCAGTTTTAAGGTTCATTTATATGAATCTTTCAGTAGTGCCAAGTTCTCTTCAAAACTCACTACCCCTCAGTGAAGTATTTTGGGGTATGTGTCTGTGCATGTATGAATATATACATAAAAATATTATATATGCACATGCACACACATTTACCCTTCCAATATGTTAAGATTTTTAGTACTTTCTTGTCTAAGATAACTCGTGTAGATATTCATGTCACTGAGAGGGTAAATTGAGCAGTTGAAAAAAGCATGCAGTTTCAGAGTGATTACTGATATATGACAAACTCTTTATGTGGTGACTAACATTTTAGAATGAGGAATTATCAATTAATCAGGATATCTGGTGAGAAATAAGCAAAATTGTCCTATTACAGTAACGATCGTTTTTGCAGGCTCCTAGGTACTACCAGTTCCTATATACTACTCCTATGCTCCTACATACTGGCAGCAAAAGCTGCAAACTCGAATACACTTTTCATTACAGAGCTTCTCCTTTTTTTCAGATAATCTTTCTCCATTATTATTTGGATAAAAACTTCAATACTAGGAGCAAATTCCTTTGTTTCCCTTCTAAAAGGCACAGTTCAGTACTTGCTGTCCGTGAAGCATGGGGCTTTGGGAATTTTTGCACTCTGTTTTGCGCTGTACCTGTTGGTGGGGTGGAGGAGGGCTGTGGAAGGTCTGTTTTCTAGGCAAAATTTGGGCTTAAGGAAGCGTTCTGGTTTACTAGCAATCTTTCTAAGATGTCCTATGGACTTCAGGTTTTTGTGGTACCTTCACAATACCATATTCGATTGCACAGCTTCTGACGCATCTTTCAAAGCTTGTGATAACATGTTAATCTGGGTTTGCAAGAAAGTCCTCAGGATGGTCAAGCAGAACAGCCCTCCTTGTTTCCTTTCCTTTTATTGCTCACTCACGCTGTTGCAAACTTTTTACGAAACAAGACCCATCCTAGCCTTTGCATAGCATCACTTCATTTTTACGAAAGATTCTGTTGAATCAACCTCATCCTTTCTGTTTTCTGTCTCCTCTGGTCTTTCACATCCCTTCCCCGAGTGTTGCGCTTCCATAACTCAGCATGAGTTAAGTGGATTCAGCCGAAACTCAGCTCCTTTTGTATATCTCCTTGCAATCTAAGGAAGAGACTTGTTTTAAAAGAATCAGTCTATTAGTTTTGCATTCATGAACAGTGAACTTATCTCACCTGCAGGCACAAAGTGCAGCTCACTTTCTTCCTGTGGTTGGTTTCTGGTTCATAACATTTATATGCCATATTTTGGTGCTACCTGATAACAGTTGCCAGTGTAAATTAAAGTAGCCATGGGCTAGTGAATTTAACGCCCACTGCCTATGGCCCCAAGGGACCACTCCGGAAGCAAAAAACTAGTTGGACCCTGTGGACATCCCAAACCACATTCCCTTTCACTGGCCCTGCCCCTTACTCAAAAGCCCAGGGAGGGAATGTTTAAAGATTGACTCCTGGGGATTTCCTTATGCCAAAGGCATAATTTGATGGGCAGCTGAGGTAGGTTTTGAGCTGTATAATACCACTGGAACTGGTGCAAAGCAGGTGGAACAGACCCAAGCTCAGCCCACAGACTTTAATTGCATGATGACTCAGATAATGCTTATTAAATTTACACTTTTTCTCCTCCTTTCCATTCCCTTGAAAAAAAATTGCGCTCCATATCTTTATTTATTTACCAAGCCCTGATTGCCTTCATTGGGCCATTTCAAGCTCCACTTAATCCCATTTAGATTTTTATTTCATTTTTATTTCTTTTTTTTCTGGGCAGGTGTCTAAAGGCATGTTGGCTGTGAGGTGGGGTGGACATATAGTGATGAAATTAAATGACTTGGGCCTGACTTTCCTTTTAGAAGATCTTTAACCTGATAATGTCACCTGAAATGGTACAAAAGTTATATTTGTGTCTTTGACCTTTAAGAGACAGACCTACATCCCCCCTGTAACAGTTTCTAGTCAGAGCATCAGGAGTACAGCTGGCAAAAGAGCTAAATAGCACTTAGTTCCTCCCCAATATTAAACACATAGATTTATTTTACTAATAAACATTGGAAACCAGTAATAGTTTGTATCATTTGAGATGTTTTGATACCACTGAAACCTTTCATACAGGTTTTGAACACTTACACACAAAAGATTTTTCAATTTAAAAAAATTAAATGTGAAGAAATTTCTGTCTCTAGCTAACATTTAGTTGTCAGTGGAGTTGCACTGGGATGCAGTAGGAAGAGCAGAATAGTCTCATTTTACAATGAAGTTGTTATGTGACAGCCTGAAAGTATTGAAGAGAAAGCCCAGGATAACTGAAGTAATCTTATAGAAAGCCCCAGCATCTACTGAATGTTCTTTGATAATGGATGTTGATGGAGGTATTTAAGGGATGTCAGGGCCCTACTTCTGGCTTGATAGGCTTTTTACAAATAGAATTTTCTGACTGTCCTAGTAGAGAAGAGGAAATATCCAGAATATAAGAGACATTTGGCTGCCGAAGATGAGTTTTTGCCATCATGGTACTCTCAGGTGATTGAGGGAGGCCTGGGGACAAGCAAGTCTTTCAGATCTTCCTCTCCACATAATAGTTTTGAAAGTAGCTTGTGGACAGCCTATCTAAGTGAACCTGATGGCCTCCAGATAGCACAAGACCATCTGTCACATACCAGACAGACTCCAGGAAAACAGTTCTTGGCTGGATTTGGGACTGCACTGACAGGTTTGCTGTCTGTGTAGGTAGCCGATCTGGCCCTGTGAGTGGCCTCGGAGCACCCTTGAGAAGACAGCCCATATGTATTCACCAGGTCCAGTCAGGATTTGTGCTGCTCCTTCACAGCCGGGGAGCTACACATGGCTGATTTTGGTACTTATGACTCAGAAAGAATAGGCTGGGGATTCTTGGTGACATAAGGAATCCCTGAGACTATGACCCTATGAAATGCCTAATGTCACCTTTGTGCACTGTCTTGTCTCTTTACATGAGATGTGAGTTCAAGTATGTGGAAGTGCTTCCAGAATGATGGATACATGCCATGGTGCTCTTTGAGTTGAACCATGAGTCTTTTGGAGTGGAATCTATCCCACCTGTGGTTTTGTATGTGTATATATATAGAGAGATGTAACACGTACTTCTTTTTAAACAGCAGATGATCAGTGAGGCAATATTTCCAGTGCCTTTGGATGTAAGGAGATAATACTCTCTTCAGTTCAGTCAGAAATCTCCAAAAGTCATTACATACAGTAAATACACTTCTGAAAATTCCAGCATATGCAAAATTTCCTCCTTGCTTTCTTCCCAGAACAGCTGTTAATTAGATGAGGGGAATAAAAATTAATATAAAGCATCTTCAGACTTGGATCCCTGCCATCATTTAGTCATGGCTGGCCCTTATGGCAAAAAAAGACAGAGGTAATATGAGGCACCAAAGACTGTGCAATTTTAAGGGAAATTAAAAGAAAAGGCCCAATGGAACAGATGTCTGGTTTTCCCTGCCACTGGAATGACAGCATTTTTGTCTGCTCATCAATGAAAACTTTTTAAAGGGAGAAAAGGAAATCATCATGCTACTAAGGACTGAAGGGACCATAAGAGATAAAATTAATGAATTAGATTAAATTATGATCCACATGCAGAGTTCCTGTGCCAGTGACATTTGCATCTGTATAAGCAAATACATATGATGGTATGTAAGTTACGAGACATTAAGTACAAAAGTGGTAAGTTAACTCCAAAAAATCCAGCAGAAAAATGTATATTACTCTCTTTTGTAGAAATACATGGAAGCCCCAGTAGGTTCTCCTGGGGTCTATGCAGACATTGTAGAAAGGAACCATAGCCCATAGAAGGTATAAACAGTCAAAAAGGGAAGGAGGAGAAGTGCAAGGAGTTATTGACAAAGCATAAATAAAACCCAGTTCTTCTGCCAGGGTGTCCTGGTTTCAGCCAGGATAGAGCTGGTTTTCTTCACAGAAGCCAGTGTAAGGCTGTGTTTTGGATTTGGGATGAGAAACTGTTGATAAGGTGCTGATGTTTTGGGTTGTTGCTAAGTAGTCACGGACAGTCCATCTTCTCGTGCTGGGCTGCCGGCAGAAGGCTGGGGGTGCACGGGGAGCTGGGAGGGGGCACAGCCAGGACAGTTGACCCGGGCTGGCCAAAGGTGTATTCCCTACCATATGACGTCACGCCCAGCACATAAACTGGAGCTGGCCGGGGGGCAGAAGTCGCTGCTCGGGGACCTATCGATCAGCGGGTGGTGAGCAATAGCTGTATTGGGCATCACTTGTTCTTGTGCATTCCTTTGTCACTATTATTGTTATCGTTGTTGTTTCTTTCTGTCTTGCTGTCCTATTAAACTGTTTTTATCTCAACCCACGGGTTTTTTCCCAGTTCTCTCCCCCATCCCACTGGGGAAGGGGGAGTGAGTGAGTGGCTGCGTGGTGCTTAGTTGCCGGCTGGGGTGAAACCAGGACACAGGGGCATCTGTAGAGAGCCCCATCACTGTGCACTAGTTTTGGCTTCACTTTCAGTTCCAGGAGCACCTCTGAGCAACGGTGTATGGCAATAGAGTTTGTTGAAAGTGGAGAGGAACCCATGGCCTTTCAAAATCCACCTACATATGATCATTTTGATGAGGAATAAAAACATGATCTAGCTGTAACTGAAATAGGATGTGATTAGAGCGAAACTCCCCACCAATGCAGGACCTGTGACAGTCAACAGAGCACTGAGTTGGCAGTGACACGAGGGGTACCTGAGGAACGTGTGGGCTGCACAGAGTATGCAGCAGGGGTCGAGGGAAGCTTTTCTCAAGTTGTGTGCTGCTGAGGGACTGAAACACAGAAAGATGTTCCCCAATAGCCAACACTTCTGCTCTGCACTTCTGAAAGGAAAGGTCTTGGCAGCCCTGATGGACGGCCTTAACTTTAATAATTTGTAGAAACCTTATTCCTCACTGCCATCCCTTAACGGCTGCCCCCTCCAACTGACAGCTCTACCTGTGGACTCCGTGTGCGAAGGTGAATACGTTATACCCTGAGTTCATTAACATCCAGTTGAGTCTGGGTCTCTGCGTGTTCAGACTGAAGTCCTGCAGTTGGAGATGTTGATTGGAAGGTTTTATTTTATATCTTAACAGACAACTCTACTGGGACTATCATCTAGCTAATAGGCTACTAATCAAAACGTCAGAGACAGCAATGGACCTTAGCTGTAGATTGAAGTATTAAGATAGGAGAGAACAAGCATCTACTTAAACTAAGAAAGATCTAAATAAGAGCTGAAAGAAAATCACTTTTTCACGAGTGAATAGTGGACTGGATTATGCCTCAAGGGCAGGACCACATTCTGGAGGTGGAATTGCCCATAACGAGGCCAGGAAAGGAGCTGTGACTGCTCTGTCTCCATACAAGCAAAAACCCATAATAACCTTACCATTGCCCAAGACCATCTGCTCTTGCAGAGGGACCAGTCTCCAGCTATGCTACACAACGGAAAAATGCCAGAGAAATTCATTTTAACCTGTCTGCAAGCTCAGCATGTTTCCCTCAAGTTTGCTATCTTGGGTTAAATTTCAACACTACTTTGGTGCACTAAGACCTTGGCACTAACTTTCATCATGTTCCTGTTGAAATAATTTTTCCCACTGCAGAGCTCTGTGCCTCCCTCTTCTCCTTCCATGCTGTTGTGGTGGTGCCAGGTTGTGAAACTTAACCCTCCTCGTCCCACAGGACATGCTAACCTCAAACCTCTGTTCTGGTGGTAGTGCAGGCATCCCTGCATTGTAGCAACCCATTGTGGCATCCCATAACTACTCTGTGCTCAGTGTACTTCAGAGAGATTTCCAGTCCTTAGGGGTGCCGTACCAAAACACCCTCCTGGAGAGCTTCTGCTACAAATGTCTTATGGCTGGGAATTATAAATGGTTTAAAGTTCGCTTGCACCCCAGGGAAAGTCTTTGTGTAATGCTGCGCATACAACTAGGGCTTTATGTTCATCCATGCATTCATTGGGGCTGAAAGCAGTAGGAGGTTCAAAGGTGGAGGAGATGAGAAACAAATGTTGTTACGTTACCACCCGGAAAAAGGTTCATGATCTCCTCTTAGAAGAGCCTGATTTTCTTCATGTGTACTTTTACCCTCTGCATAGTACTTTTTGCATTCTTTCTTCTTAGGTTCCTCTGTTGTAATGTTTTTCAGAAACTGTGACAACTTAGTTTATGCTCTGTTTCTGTGTGATTGCTGTCTGCTGTAATATGTTTCTATGATAATGACATGTAACTACTCAGTGTTTGGTACTGCCTTTCCCTTAAAATCTATTAGCAGCAGGGGCAAATCCCAGAACATAGCATTCACATTCTCAGCAGGTCAGAACTGATTTTAACTTTCTTTTAAGAGAATCATGTCAAGTACTGCTTACAATTCAGTACCTTGTAATCCTTTTTGCATTTCTTTAACGCTTTTTTAAAGGGACTCACTGATTAAAGGAAAAATAATAATATGGCAATTGCAGCTATCAGTTGGTTTTGGTAACTTAAGACAACACTGAATGTTCCAAAGTCAAAGAATAGCCACTTCACAGCCAGTAATCTGATTTTCCTAAAGGATGCAAATGTTCTCCCAATTTGAGAGTGGCAGCTGAATATCCACATTGTAGACTGGAATGGGCAAATAAAACAGCCCGGTTCTCCACATTTTTACTTTAGAGGAAAGTGCATCTTTGGGATGGTGCAGCTCTGGCCCTTACATTTAGTTCGAAGTAATTAAATAACTCGCAATAAAAGGGCTATTTCCTTCTCTGAGTATTTTTAACCTCTGCTTGCAATGTGTATCAGAAAGATATTAAAATATCTAAACAATATTTCTCATATTTTGAGTTAATTAAAGAACTTTAAATACTCTGTAGAAGACAAAGCTATAATACATCAACACACATTGCAGTATACATAGCGGGGCAAGTAAACATCTAATTCAGACCATATTTCCTACTGCTTTTGCATATAAGTGTTACAGCCATCATCATTTCGATTGTATTTATAGAGCATATGGAGAGCAAGACCACCAAATTTTCTTAGGAGAATTTATCATAGAATAATAGAATCATAGAATAATAGACTCATAGAAT
>NW_010558474.1:0-358 GCF_000687285.1 Phaethon lepturus
GTCAGCATGGCTTTATGAAAGGCAGGTCCTGTTTAACGAACCTGATCTCCTTCTATGATAAGGTGACCTGCTTAGTGGATGAGCGAAAGGCTGTGTTGTCTACTTACACTTCAGGAAAGCCTATGGCACCATCTCCCACAGCATTCTCCTGGAGAAGGTGGCTGCTCATGGCTTGAACACATGTACTCTGCTGGGTAGAGAACTGGCTGTTTGGTCAGGCCCAAAGAGTTGTGGTAAATGGAGTTAAATCCAGTTGGCAGCGGGTCACAAGTGGTGTTCTCCAGGGCTCAGTATTGGGACCAGTTCTGTTTAATATAATCTGGACAAGCGGATTGAATGCTCCCTCAGTAAGTTTGTG
>NW_010558474.1:447-4544 GCF_000687285.1 Phaethon lepturus
CTTGGGTCACAACAACCCCATGCAACGCTACAGGCTTGGGGAAGAGGGGCTGGAAAGCTGTCCACTGGAAAAGGACCTGGGGGTGCTGGGGGTGCTGGTCGACAGCAGGTGGCCAAGAAGGCCAACAGCGTCCTGGCCTGTATCAGCAATAGTGTGGCCAGCAGGAGTAGGGAAGTGATCGTGCCCCTGTACTCGGCACTGGTGAGGCTGCAGCTTGAATCCTGTGTTCAGCTTTGGACCCCTCACTACAAGAAGGACATTGAGGTGCTGGAGCGTGTCCAGAGAAGGGCAACAAAACTGGTGAAGGGCCTAGAGCATAAATCCTGTGGGGAGCGGCTGAGGGAACTGGAGTTGTTTAGCCTGGAGAAAAGGAGGTTGAGGGGAGACCTTATCGCTCTCTACAACTACCTGGAAGGAGGTAGTAGTGAGGTGGGTGTTGGTCTCTTCTCCCACGTAACAAGAGATAGGAGAAGAGGAGAGAGCCTCAAGGTGCACCAGGGGAGGATTACATTAAATTGGTTATTAGGAGAAAAATGTCTTCACTGAAAGGATTATCAAGCATTGGAACAGGCTGCCCAGGGAAGTGGTGGAGTCACCATCCTTGGAGGTATTTAAAAGACGTGTAGATGTGGTGCTTAGGGACATGGTTTAGTGGTGGACTTGGCAGTGCTAGGTTAATGGTTGACTTGATGATCTTAAAGGTCTTTTCCAACCTAAATGGTCCTATAATTCTATGACCATTTTTTGGCCCAGATGTGGTAAAAATACATCAACATTTTTAACAATTCATGCATGACACATGACTGCAGTCTGTGAGTCTTTGTCATAGTGGAAACTTTACAGGCATAGTATAGATTCAGAGTTTTCAGTGAAATCTTTAGCTCACAGTTCTATTCAGAGCTTGAATCACAAAAGTACTTAGGCACTTGCTTACCATTTTCAGCCTGTTTCTGAGTCCTTCCGGAGTCACTGAGTTAAATGCTGTGTCATACCTTTGATGCTGGAGTCAGCAGGGGCTTTTTCTGGGTAATGACTGCAGGCTTTGGTCCCTCACCTCTCATTATGTCTCTTCTTTTCAGGTACCAAGATTTTTTTTTAAAGCTTTTTGAATAATCATTATTTTTAACTTTTCCTCACAGGAGTGTTTGCATTTGGACTTTTCGCCACTGACATATTTGTAAATGCTGGCCAGGTTGTGACTGGGAACTTGGCTCCCTACTTCCTAACTGTATGTAAACCCAACTACACTGGAAACGACTGTCGGGCACACCACCAGTTCATAAACAACGGTAACATCTGCACTGGGGATGTGGAGGTGATTGAAAAGGCAAGGAGATCCTTTCCATCCAAACACGCTGCTTTGAGCATCTACTCAGCTTTATATGCCACGGTGAGTGCCACTGATGATTGCTAACTTGCATGAGAGGCTTCTGTATGTGCATGTGGATGGGGCCATTTTTCTTACAATAGGTTTTGGAAGAAAAAGAGGGTTGTTTTGGGGAGGGCTTTCTTCTTTATCTGTAGGGGAAAATCCACTTCTTTCTCTGTTTTACCAGTCCTAGTACAAGCAAATCAAATGCTCATTGCTTTTGAGGCACTGTATGACCTGGAGGCCTGAGGTCCTAATCTTGTCTTTGCTGCTGGTTTTCTCAGAGACCTTTGCGTATGCATTCAACCTTTTCTTCTCCCAGCCCCCCGCCTCATGAACATTAAAATGAAATTGATGTTTAAATGGCTCCTGGATCACTACTATTTCTTTTGTTCACATGCCATGGGTTGTTGAACATTTAAAATGTAAAAAGTGTGCCATTTCAATGGAAGGCTGAACTAGGCTGGATTTTGCTCCCCTTGTTTAGGACGTGAATTTCCCACGCAAAGAAAGTTGTAATAAAAGCCAGTGCCAGAATTTTGCTGTTATCACAGAGAAATAGACCCCAGTTGACATCTTGACAAGGTGACGCTGCTATACTTGCAGGAAGGAAATTGTCTGTCTTAGTAAGTCCAGTGAAACAGAATGTCTGCTCCTTTGTGTTCTCTGGTTAAAGCTTCTGTTACGTTTGAAAGCTGATCCAAGAAGCTTACTCACAAAGTAGAAAACCTTGGTGGTTTTGCCATTAAGATCCAAGGACTTAACCTGGTTCTGATGTCAAAACAGCTTAACTAGGTCTTTTTTCCCCCAACAGCTCAACTCAAATGGCAGACTCTGTCTGTAGGTCACCAGGATTTGAGAAAAGCCTTAGACATATTTACAGGTTATTTTACCCTGACCTTGGTAGCAGATAAATAAAACATCGTATTACTATAAAATGAAGAGGCCACCCACTGCGGTTTCAATATCTGGCAGGAGAATGGAATCAGCACAGGCATTGTGCTTGTTGTGGGCAACAAACAGGAGGAGCTGGAAGCCACCAAGCTGCTAGAAAGCTATGACCTGGTTGCCATTACTGAAACTTGGTGGGATGAATCCTGCAACTGGAGTGCAACTATCGAAGGCTACAGGCTTTTCAGAAGGGACAGGCGAGGTAGGAAGGGCAGAGACGTTGCCCTCTATATCAAGAAATGGATAGAGTTTGAAGATCTGTCTTTGAGGCACAGCCACGGGAAGGTCAAAAGCTTATGGGTAAAAATCAGGGACGCAACTGGAGTGCAACTATCGAAGGCTACAGGCTTTTCAGAAGGGACAGGCGAGGTAGGAAGGGCAGAGACGTTGCCCTCTATATCAAGAAATGGATAGAGTTTCAGGTGAACTGTAGCTTGAAAGTGGGGTGGGAAAGAAGGAGCTCTTTTAAGCAATGTAGTTTTTATGCACTGGTGGAGTTTGCAGTGCTGAGGGCTATGGAGCTGGCAAAGAGTAAAGTCAGGACCCTGAATTAAGGTACAGGACGCTCGATCAAGGGGAGTCTGTTGACGAAGTCTTGAACTATTGAGTTTGCAGTCCTGAGGGATATGGGGCAGGCGAAGAGTAAAGTCAAGACCCTGAATTTCAGGAAAGGAAACTTCCAGCTCTTCAGGGAGTCAGTCAATGGGACCCCCTGGGAAACTGCCCTCAGAGACAAGGGAGCAGAACAGAGCTGGCAGATCTTTAAGGACAACTTCCATAGAGCACAAGAGCTCTCGATCACCAGGAATAAGCAATCAGGAAAGCAAGGCGAGAGACCAGCATGGCTGAGTGGAGACCTGCTGGTCAAACTAAAGGGCAAGAAGGAAATGCACAGGCAGTGGAAGCGGGGACAGGTATCCCGGGATGAGTACAGGAACACTGCCTGGTTGTGTAGGGAGAGGGTCAGGAAGGCCAAGGCATCACTGGAGATGAACTTGGCAAGGTATGCAAAGAATAATTAGAAGGGCTTTTATAGGTATGTCAGACAGAAAAGGAAGGTCAAATAAAGTGTATCCTCCTTTATGTGCAAGACGGGCAGACTGCTAAAAACAGACAAGGAGAAGGCTGGGGTACTCAATAACTTCTTTGCCTCCATCTTCACTGGCAGTCTCTCTTCCCACATGTCTTGAGGGGCTGGGCTGCGGGACAGGGACTTGAAGAGCAAAGTCCCTCCCACTCTAAGAGAAGATCACATTTGTCACATTGCCCTCCTCTGGATGCAGTCATGTACCTTCACGTTCTTCTTAAATTGTGGGCTCAGAACTGCACACAGCACTTGAGGCCACACGAATGCCAAGCACAGCAGGACAATAACCTCTTTTGACCAGCTGGTTGTGCTGTGTTTGATGTACTCAGGATGTGGTTTGTGCTCTTGGCTGCCCCAGCACACTGCTGGCTCACACTGAGCCTGCTGTTGACCAGCACCCCCAGATCCCTTTCTGCAGGGCTATTCTCCAGCCACTCTCTCCCAATTTATGCCTGTGCCCAGCATTACCTGTCCAATGTTCTGTATTTTAATTCCTGCCTGCACAGTGGGTGCAAGTGTGGCCCAACGTAGTGGCCTTCTGTGACGGAGTGACCACATCAGTGCACAAGGGAGGAGCTACGGATGTCATCTATCTGACTTCTGTAAGGCCTTTAGCACAGGCCTCCACAACATCCTTCTGTCTAAATTGGAGAGATTGGAGGGATTTGATGTGTGGACTGTTGGGTGGAT
>NW_010558475.1:0-477 GCF_000687285.1 Phaethon lepturus
ATCCACAGGGTTTTCAGCCCCCTGAGCTGGAAGACATGGAGGGAGAGCAGAAGAACATCCCCATAATGCAGGAGAAAGCAGTTACCAACCTGCTAGGCCACCTGGACACTCACAAGTCTATGAGGCTGGATGGGTTCCACCTGAGAACACTGAGGAAGCTCCTGGATGAGCTTGCCAAGCCACTCTCCATCTTTTATCAACAGTCCTGGTTAACAGGGGAGGGCCTGCGATTGGAAATTTTGTTGGTCTTGGTAGAGACTGTAGTGTGGTCAGGCCTATAACTGACTTAATGTTCTCTATTAGCGATAAAAGTCGCTTAAGGTATTAAAGATTGAAAATCAACTGACATTGTATGAACTGAATTTAGCTTTGTGAATCTTGATTTAAGAGAGAGTTTCGGGTGCCCAGCATGGGTTCATGAAAGGCAGGTCCTGCTTGCCTAACCCGATTTCCTTCTATGACCAGGTGACTCACCTA